>NW_017731919.1:216687-240890 GCF_001890085.2 Hipposideros armiger | reverse complement strand
AACAAAAGGACAGCAACTTGTCTGTTCCCCTTCCCCCAATTCCCCAGCGCTGTTCCCATCCCCCCAATTCCCCAATAAAAATCTTTTTAAAAAAATGGGGATAATAATAGCTAATTGTCTCTAGTGTTCTGTACAGTAATTCTAAGATAAGCTCTCTTATTATTTATCCCTGAGAAAACAGAGAAGTAACCTGCCCACCTGTGGACAGTCACACAATTGATCAAGCTTTAGTACCCGTATGTGTTTGTTCCAGGGTCTCATGGGACTGGTGTCAGAACTGAATACTAATAGTTCCCATTTATTGAATCCTTATACATTTTACTACAACACTATACCCATTTCAAATATAGCAACTGAGGCAGGTGGAGATTAGGTCCTTGCCCAAGGTCCCACAGCTAAAAAATGGTGAAGCTGAGAGATGAATCTAAGTTCTTAACTGATACACTAAATTAGAATGAGATAATGTACGTACATTTATGTAATAGCCACCATTTTCTGAGCACTTATATGCCAGGCATCAATCTAAATTTAAAAAAATTTTTATTGGGGGACAGCCATGGTCATTGGTTACACATTGCTTGCTACAATGGCATGAAAAGTTGACTCTTTTAAGGAGGGCGCAGCTCACAGTGGCCCATGCGGGGATCGAACCGGCAACCTTGGTGTTATCAGCATGGTGCTCTAACCAACTGAGCTAACTGGTCACTCCCTAAATTATTTATGTGCATTAATTTATTCAGTCCTCACAATAGCCCTGTGAAGTAGATGCTATTAATTCTCATTTTTACAGATGAGGAAACTGAGGCACAGAGGTTACATCATACGTCCTGAGTCCCACAGCTAGTAAATATCAAAGCTGAGATTATGAAAGAAAGTTCAAGAAGGTGTTCACTATAATACTATGTGTAAAGGGCCTGAGTCCCAATAAACTGTCAGTAATTATTCTTCAGCGGGTGGGAAGGAAATTCTGTGTCCTGGGGCCAGAAATGGAGAAGAGTGGGAGGGCATGCAGAAAAGCCATCTTGAAAGAGGTGGCAGTCCGGCAATTTAAGAACTGGGCAGGTAATACTTGAGTGCAGAAGGGGATGTGGTGTTCCTTCACACCAGGTACTAAAGCTGCATGGACCAGGGTAGTAGTTATAAGAAGTGGGAGGAATCTGGGCATATTGGAAAGGAGAGCCAACAGGATTTGCTGAAGGAGTAAACGTGAGATAGAAGAGAGAAGGCAAGGATGATGGCAAGGTTTTTGGCCTGAGCATCTGTGGAAGGATAAAGCTGTCATCTGCTGAGATGGGGAAGCCTATATGCATGCAGAGCAGATTTGGGGTGGAAATCAGGAGTTTTGTTTTGCACATGATGCGTATGAGATGATATGAGCAACTCATAGGCTGTTGGATATATGAATCTGAAGTTCTCAGGTGAGGTCTCAGCTGGAGATCTAGATTTGGTGGTTGTCAGACTGGGGAGACCACCTAGGGAAGAGGGGGAGAGTGGATTGTGGGCTCAGCCCCAGCTACCACTCAATACCAATCTCCTGCGTTTAGCCCTTGTGCCATTTGAATGGCAGTTCTGCAGCAAATAAGTGGGTGCACAATTTAAATATAAAAGTGGTAGAGAGCTGGAGATGCTGATGTCTACAAACAGCCTGGTCTGAGAGCATTATAATGTCAAAATTTGAAAGGTAATTTCCCATAGGGCCGGCTGAGTGGCTCAGTTGGTTAAGAGCTCGCTCAAGAGTTTGAGCTCTGAGCAACAGTGGTTCGAGTCAGCCCAAGCTGAGCAGCCGTGAGCTGCCAACAGGTGGTGGGATGGCTCAGCTAAAAAAAAAACAAAAACAAACAAAAAAAAAAAAACAAGAAAGGTAATTTCCCATAACAAATGTGACTTCCTTTCAATTGAATACCGGTAAAACTAATTTCAGCTCAACCAGCCATTCCTTGGAGTCAACTAACTTCACGCTGAGTACCCTCCACCCCAAAAAATGACTGTATAATGAGAAGATATTTTACACCTCAAAAACCTCAACCACATTAAGTGTTATGGGTGATTAAAACCACAGAAATGAGTCTGGATTAAAAGTCTGAATCCCATGTACGTTCCATTTTTCTCTAAATGGTACAATTTTTCTCTAAATGGTACAAGATTCTTTGTACATACAATTTCATGTCTAAAATACATTCCACTCTAAAACAAGGGAGAAAGGACCACACAAACTTCATTGGGTATCTCTTCTGTGGATCCTCTACCCTCTCTATTCATCTACCATGACACATAAACACTGTATTGTAGTTATCTTTTTATTTCCTTGACTCCCATATTAGACTGTAGACTACTTGACAAAGCTGGGGAATGTGTTTTTCCTTTCATTGTATCCCCAACACCCAGCACATAGTAGCCACTGAAATGTTTGTTGAATAAATGAAGGACGAAGCATTTCAGGATTTTTCAAAGCAGGATCTCGGGATATTCTAGGGGGGTCTGATTTCCCAGTGCTCCTCCTGGATATCTTGGAATGTTGCCCTAATCCCAAACCAGTTCCCAAAGAAGAGTGATAAATGAAACCAGGCCCTCTAACTCATCTGAGTCCTCTCCACTGAAAGTCCTGGATGGTCCTGGACCTCTGGATTTTCGGGTTGTGGACAAAATGCCTCACCAACCTTAGTTCATTCATTAGTGCAGGAAAGCCAGGGATATGTGAGCCATCAGTTAGCCACACAAGGTGCCTTGCCAGGGTTGCTTCAGGTTTCTTTCAAACTCAACTCAAAGAAGGCAAAGGAGGAAGCCCTGGGTGGGCTCTGGCTTACCGCTCAGCTTTAACCAGAATTGTCCTAATTATTTTTTTATCGTTATTTAAAAGTGTTTATATTTCTTTAAATGTTGTTTTCTTTGGCAAATTTATTCAAATACTACATTTTCATTTTAGAACTTGGTTTATATTTATAAAACCGAGTGCCCAAATTTGGTGTTCATCAGTATACCTAGCCTTCTCTAAACCCTAGTGGTTTCTTATCTTCTCTTTAAAATATATAAGTATATTTTTTATTACATTGTGATTCTCAAAGATATTTAAGAGAAAAATGATGAATTAAACATCTATAAATTTTTTCTTATTTCGGTTATAGTGTAGCAATTTATCATCTAACCCATTGTGGTCTGAGTAAAACTGAGTTTCTTGCTCTCCTCAGACATGGCGGACTATGACTCTATAAAGCAAGAGCTGGCTACAGATTCCCCACTTCTCTAGTAACAACTGTAACTGAGACTGGTCATTCTTTGATTTATACATTTTGACTACTGTAGTGTTAGCCTCCCAAAAAGGTCTTCTTGGGGCCGGCCAAGTGGCTCTGTTGGTTAAGAGTTAGCTTAAGAGCGCGAGCTCTGAGCAACAGGGCCGCCGGTTCGATTCCTACATAGGCCAGTGACTCTGCGCCCGAGCTGAGCTGTTGCTGAGCTGCCAACAGGTGGCAGGATGGCTCTGCTGGTGAGAGCACGTGCTCCTAACAACAAGACTGCCTGTTTGATGGTGGGCTATGCCCGCAACTAAGACTGAATTCGGCACCTTGAGTTGAGCTGCCACCCAGATGGCTCAGTGGATAGAGATGCAATCTTAACAACAAGATTGCTGGTTTGACTCGCGCAAGGGATGGTGGCTATGCCCACCCGCAACTAAGATTGTAACACAGCCCTTGAGCTTAGAGGCCACGAGCAGCCAACAGTCAGTCAGATGGCTACTGGCGCCCTCCACAACTAAGATTGAAGAACAACAACTTGGCTGGTTTCCTTCCCAATTCCCCAACACTTTTCCCCTCCCTGAATTCCCCAATTAAAACAAAACAAAACAACAACAAAAAAGGTCTACTTTCTCTTGAACCTGCTTCACCAATTTTGCCTTTTCTTCATTTAATTCTTGTTTGGAAAGATTCTGATTCACAAAATCATTTTGGAGACTACTGTATGACCCAGTATCAAGTGATTTAGATTTGCATGCATTGATATTCTTGAAGATATCTTTCAACTTGCATTCTTTTTTCAAATTCACTGTCTATGTGTTTAAATTTTTCTTGAAATTCCAGTTTTCTTCTGTTGAAGAAACTTTTCTCTGAAAATTTCTGATCGTTTTCTTCATTTTCTAAGACGTTTCACCACTCTGTGACAGAGATTAAATGAAGTTCTTATTTTTCTTAATTGTTCTCTAGTGTTATACTCATAGGTTATTTTCTTAAACAACTTGTATGGGGAGGTGGTGGATTGGACAGGCCTGTGGAATGCTGGGTCAAGTCACAGTTGAGGCTGATGGACTTTCCATCTTGGAAATTAAATTTTGGTTTACCTGTCCCTGAGCCATCCCTAGAGAATGCAGAAAGCCCATACATTGGAATATTATCCAGTTATAAAAAGGAATGAAATACTGGTACATGCTACAACATGGATGAACCTTGAAAACACTCTGCTAAGTAAAAGAAGCCAGACAACAAAAGGCCACATATTGTAGGGTTCCATTTATATGAAATATTGAGAATAGACAAATCCGTAGAGAAAAAGCATATTGGTGGTTGCCAGCGGCTGGAGGTGGCCGGGAACGGGTATGGGATTTTCTTAAGGGATAATGAAAATGCTGTGAACCAAACAGTGGTGATGGTTACACAACATTATGAATGTACTAAATTCCACTGGATTGTACATTTTTAAATGGTTAAAATGGTGAATTTTATGTTACATGGATTTTATCTCATTCAATAAAAATACACAAAAAAATGGGGGGGGGGGCACGACAAACAAATGACCCAAGGATGGAAGAGGAGTAGGAAGGGAAAGATGAAGAATCTAGAACACTTCTCTGAGCTTAGTTTACTCATCCATTATGGTGATAAGTTTGCCCCCATCCCTCAGCTGGCATGAGTAATACATGAATTAGTGTTACATAAAATGCTAAGCACAGTAAGCACTCAAAAGAAATAATTGCCTTCTTTTCTATATAAGTGTCCAAACCTATTTGTCCCTTTATTACCCTTATTTCTTATGAGCGTATGGTTTGTGGCTCCAGCCAGACAACCTGTTCTTACAAGGGCTTCTCCCACTGCTTACTGCATTTGGCAGGCTGCTCTACCATCTGGGACGTTCTCCTGCCTCCAGCGTGAAAGGCCAGTATGGTCCTTGGGCCACTGCCATAGCATCACCTAAGAGCTGATTCTGGGGGACCCACCTGTTGAATCAGACTCTGGGGATGTATGGTCCAAGGAAAGCTGGGGGTCTGTCTTTTTTAATGTGCTCCAGGTGATGATCATACACATGAAAGTTTGAAACTATTCTTAAAATGTAGTCCTGTCTCTACCATCTCTTCCAGGAAGTCTGCTCAGACTCCTCCCCTGAGAAGCACTCTGATACCCATTGTGCTCCTTCTCCATATCTGAGGTTCTGAGTGTCTGGGTCTTCTCTTTCCAGGGGACAGGGGAACTCCCAGGGACAGATGCCTGGCCGTCTCTTTCCTCTTGTCACCCTGGTTCTTCCTGAGTGTAAGTTCTCCTAAGATGCTGTAGGAAGCGAGACACTTTCAAGTCCTTAGAATCCTGTTTCGTTCACTTCTACAAATCGTACTTGGGAGAACTTAGCTTCTCTCTCTTCCTACCATTCTACTTCTGACTTTTTGAGATCGTGTGGAAATTGTATCACTGTGTCACATTAGCTTTTGATTTTCCCGTCCCATCTCACCCCACAGGATGTGCTAAGTGTGGGCTGGCCCCCACCCCGCCCTGACAAGTGACCATGGATCCCGGAGCTGGCCCAGAGTCATCTCTGACTGTCAATGAGCAGGTATCTTCTGAGGCAGGAAGAGGCGGGGATTGAGGGTGATGGGTCAAGGGGTGTGGGTAAGTAGGAAGACCCCACAGAGCCCCTCATTATCTGTTTCTTACCAAAGTTCATGGTCACTTCACCTGTCCAGATGGAGTTGCCAACTAGGATTTCTCATGGGTTTAGTTTGGGGATTTAAGCTATGACTAAAAAGTGAAATGAAAACGTACAAATATATATATAAACAACATGGGGAAAGATTTGGACATCAGGTAATTTGCTCTTAATTTTTTCTTCTTGCTTATGTATATTTTCTAGTTTTTCTGCAACAACCATTTATTATTTAAGTAATTTTTAAAAGGAGAAAAAAAAGATTAACATCTCCTAAAATGTAATTGGAATGAAGTCTCTCATAGGTCAAGTTTGAGTCAAAGGCAACTGCTTTTGGGGTTTTAATACACTCCAGCTCCCTTGGTGGGTCACATTATCGCTTTTTCCAGCAGAGTCACTGGCTGGATCCAATTCTCAAGTTTACGGAGTGTGTTGTGGGTGTGGCTCCACGCACAGGCCAAGTGCAGGGGATGGTGGAATCAGACCTTTTTAGTATACAGAGTGTCCCTGATACTTGAATGGCACAACTGGAAGCATTTCAGTGCCCGAGGCAAAGAGCTGAGTGCTGGCTGTTTGAGCATGGGAAGAAGCGCAAGTGTTTCCAGGAGACCCAGGGGCTGCCTGCATAGCTGGGTCATGGAGGTTCCCTTCAAGGTCAGAGCAGGCCCACAGCAGATGGCTCAACTGGAGTCACAGGCCCACAGGATACAAGCTCCAGTCCAGGGGGGTGGGGCGAGAAGCTATGTCCTCAGGATTCCTGACCCTTGTTTCAGGAAGTTAGCTTGCAGGGAAATCTTGGCCTTTACCCCAGAGTTTTGGAAATAAAGAAATCATAAGTTAAAAATGTTACTCAACATTGTGGAGCATTTGTTTTCCACCCCTTTATCTCTGAGGGAACTTCTATAAGGTTTCAAGGGACATAAAGTGGGATTTACTTGTTGGCTGAACTTAAACTGTGGATACTGTCTGTGTTAGGGGCCCTCATAGCCACACACCAATATTCTAGCAGCCAACAGGACATCCTTGCAATGTAGTGGGCTAGGCCGTTTACCACACCCTGAACTGAATTCAAGAAAGGGAGCAAATAGAAATATCCCCAAGTGGTTTCGCTCTGTGGGACTTTTTCCAGCTTATGTCAGGCCCTTCCCCCTGTCACCAGGGCCTACTTTCTCCTAGCAGCTGCTTCCTAGAATTAGGGAGCTGCAACCTGCCCCAGGCTCTGGAATTCTCACAGAGCACACAGTCCTTGGGACAAGAGGTCTGCATCCTGAGGTGCCCTTTCCTCTCTCCCTCAACCATACCCAGAGCTCTGGTCCCCAGTGGGGGGGGGGGGGCGTCTAACATCAGCCCCTCCCCCAGCAGTGTTCCCTGTCCTGTTTGCAGGTCATCGTCATGTCAGGCCACGAGACCATCCGTGTGCTGGAAGTTGGCGTGGATGCCCAGATCCCTGCTGAGGAAGAGGGCAAAGGACTGGAGAGTGTGGTCGCCAAGGGCTCCCAGAGCGGAGGCCCTGCTGAAGCCAGTGAACTTGCTGGTGAAGCTGGGCGAGAAAACCCAGACTCTTCTGCAGAGGCAACTGGTATGAGGCCATTACCCCAACCTGGCATTGCTCTACCGGATAACTTTCGTGTGGATACCTGGGGAGCCAGCCACACTCTCTCCCCTAATTTGCCTGCAGTACGGCTGTTCTAGAGACTGGGGCTGGTACCAGACACTGCTCTCTGACCACAGGGCACCCTTTCATTGACTTTCTTCATTAACACCTTGCAGAACAGACATCTCTTTTTGTAGGAAACCTGGGGCCTCCCTTTCCGGTTCCCCCAGAACACCAGGATTCATCCATCGCCCCTTGCCTTCTACTTATCTTCCCTTCCCTCGATTGGAGATCTGCGCTGGTGCGGGTGGGCCAAGGGGAGGAGCCAAGAAGACTGCAAATAAGAACAGATAGGCTTCCGGGGATCAGCAACTCCTTAACAAGGAAACTACAAGAACTCCCATCCCTTGTTCTATCTGTAAATCAGTGTGCAGATTCATCTGGGACCCTAGTAAGCTGGGTTATTTCTTCCCCTTTTGAATAAAGGTATGACAAGAGACATGACCATTTCTCCCTAGCCTGGAAATGTTCTGCTTCCGTGTTCAGGCCAGGATGGTGTATTACCTGCTCCCACAGGCCAGTGCCCTTTCCTCTGTGGGGGTGGAACCCCTTTTCAGAAAATGTGGGAAGTTTCCCAGGTTTATCCACAGTTTCTCCACTTACCCTTTTACTTATATTCTATACCTCATTTCTCCTGTTTCCTTAGTTCTGCTCCTTACCCAAACTTGGTTTCGGAAATAGATCCTAAATCAATTATTTACACTTTAGCATGAGTGTTTATGGTAGTGTGCATCTTCTTCCAGAGGTTGGTATATTTAAGCCTTTCACAAAAGTCTCTGGAAACGAATTTTAATCATTGTCAAATAGATAAGGGAGGTATTTTGATGGTACCTCCTAAGAAGATGCCAGCTTAGACTGTGGCCTTTATGGGACCTTTCTAGATATGCAATATTGGGAACCATTTCTTCTTAAAACAAAACTAATAAGAAACTTTTTCAGGGTAAAAAAAAAAATCTAATGATTTATGGCACTCTAAATGACTACGCAGCCCTTCTCACGCATATGTATTTTTACAGCTGTGCCAGTGAGGATAGACTATGTAGTATGACACTTACCCCCATGTTATTTTGGTTACCCGTTTCATTTATTAACATAGATTCACATACCTGTTCTGGGTTAGGCTATTGTCGATTGTTTGGTTTTTCATTGTCATAACTAGTGCTGCTTTGAATGTTTTTGTACTGATCCTTTGAAAATTTTTTTTCTTTGAGATGTAGTCCACTCAAATCCTTCTGAAGAGAAATCAGTTGTTTACATAGGAAGAAGTCGGCACATAGAAAAATACAAACTCTTGCTGTCAATGAGCAAAAAAAAAAAAGTAATTGGCCAAAAGGTACTACATGCCTGTTAAGCCAGAAAAATAAATAGTGATAAAAGCTATATTGGGTGGGGCTGTGGAGAAATAGGTACATTGTTCTATGAATTGGTTTAATCTTTCTGAAAAGCAGTCTAGCAAGTAATGTCAAAAGTCCTAAATGTATGTACCCTTGGTCCTACTTTGGAAATATATTCTAATTAAATGAATATTTCATTTGTTTAGATGGTAAGCTTTTATCATACATTCCCATTTTCCCACTTTCCTTTTTATAGTTAATTACATTTTGTCAAGCAAAATGTTTTTTTAAATTTACCTAGGTTCAGATTATCCTTATCTTCTCTGATTTTTTTTTTTATAACAGTTGGAAATGTATCTCCCCTCTGTGGTGGAGATAAATCTGTCATTTTCTTTTCTCTTCATATTTTATAAGGCTTTTGTTGTTGCTTGCTTGTCTCTTTAATTCCCTAAACAGTCTGAATTTTTTTTTTTTATTATGTACTGTAAATAGTATAGTCCTGAGTTAGGTTGAATTAAAACATGGGCTGGGAATGCAGGGTAGAAGGTTATCTTATTCAGCGGTTCCCACTGTGGCTGTGTGCTGTATCACAAGGGAGCTTAAAAGAAAAAAAAAGGATTAAGAAGTAAAAATTGCCAGTTATAAAAACAGTCACAGAATGTAAGGTACAGCATAAGTAATATAGTCAATAATATTGTAATAACCATGTATGATGTCAGATGGGTACTAGATTTATCAGTGATCATTTTTTAAGTAATATAAATGTCTAATCAGTATGTTGTGCCCCCAAAATGAATATAATATTGTATGTCAACTATAATTGAAAATTTCAAAAATTAAATTTAAAATATTTTTAAAAAGCAAAAAGAGAGAGAGGAAAGGTGATTGGCTTCTACCCCGAGACATTCTGAATCAGTAAGCCTAGACTAGGGCCTGGAAATCTATGCCCAGCCAGTATTAAGAGGCCACTGATCTGGTCTAATCCCCATCACCCAACACTTAGACTCCTTTCTATGCCTCACAACATATTAAGTAATAACTCCTCTCCTCACTGGTGTGTGGCTTCCTGGCGGGGGTCCTCAGAACTTGACTAAATCAAGGCAATCAGAGGAAACTACAACCTGAGTGAAAAGTGCCGGTTCCCAGGAAATCCCTTTAGAAGTTCACTGAACTGCTCATCCAGACTTCAGGTCCCCGGGGCTGGCAGAGAATAGCTGCTTGGCCTGGAGAGCCGTGATGACCCCTAGTGTGGCAAAGACATGTCCAATTTTCGGGGACTTTCCTGTCAAGGACTTTACTTTGTAGAATCCTTGTCCCGCTCCCAAGCAGCACCTGAATCCAAAAAGTAGCCTGAAGGTGGGGTGAACTATCATCCAGTTGCTGGATGAACCAAGGGAAGCTGCTCCCACTGATTCTATCTCCTTCCATCCCTGACACATGTTCTCTTCAGGCCCCTTTACTGATTAGGTGATAGGTCACCTAATCAGTGTCCTATAGAGCCAGGAAATGAGAGACTGATACCCAATTCTGCACAGGCCTACATGCCTACATTTTAAAAATCTAAATGTGAGAAGAGGGGTCCTACCTTTTAGGTCTGGCACAGGGCTCTCCGACCTCCTAGTCTCACTACCAGTAGCATTTGGGAAGCTGCCTCTTGGGTCAGGGAAAGCCAATGATTGGTCTTGGGTTATGCAGAAATACACTGTGGGCCTGAGAGTTGTCACTGCAGACAAGACATTCTAGTCCGGTGACTCCCCGGCTCACATCAGGCTCACTCTTTGTCCTTCCTTCTCTCAATGCCATGTGAAGTGAAGTCACTCCCGGTCATCCCTTCAAGCCCTGCCCCTGCTCTCGCCACCTTCAGCCAAGCCCCAAACCAGCCTCAGACTTCACAGACCCTGACACCACTGGCTGTACAAGCTGCCCCCCAGGTAAGAGCCACCCTGGGGAGCTAGATAGAGAGCAGTGGGCAGGAGCAAGGCATGGGACCACCAAGATGGGGTCGCCATGGGTTCTGGAAACTTCACGAGGCAGGACAGGGAAGGGGCTGTGGCTTGAGGGAGGGAATCCCCTACTAGGCACCTCTGGCCTCTCCCCTTTCCCAGATCAGGCCCACTGGGAAAAGTAGATCTTTGCTTGCCAGGTCATCTCCTTGAGTCCAGCAAGGACTGTAGAGATTACATTAACTCTTTCATGTCACAGGCCTTCCTGTTTCTCTAGTGACTAAATGAGTGAATACCCTGCCGGCCCCTCCAGTGGATGCCTGGAAGAGTTAATGCATTGTTCACAGAGTCCTCATTTAGAGTCAGAGGGGCAGCCCCAGGACAGTGAGAAGCTATCTCCAGGATCTTCTAGACGTGCTGAGCTCCCTGTGACCTTATGCCATATGCACAGGTCTCCAAGGCATCCATCAAGGGTAGCCTCCATCAGAGCTTCCCAGAGGCATCTTGACCACTTAGTTCCACCAGCCCCTGCCCCCTGCTTCCTGGCCACAAAGTGCTGGTCTTGTGGACAGGAGCTCAGGAAGGCCTGGGAGGCAGCAATCTGTAGTAGAAGAGGCCTGTGCATCTTTTGCTGTTCTGTGAGCGGGGCCAGGCCCTGTCCTCGCTTTGGACGGCTTCTCTGAAGGCAGGATCGTCCAGTCCAGGCACCCCCTCCCCTCAGGGTTGGGCCTCCAGCTAGGGCTTATCTTTTCCCCCCACCCTTCATGTGGCCTTTTCCCCACTGCCCTCAGAATGCTTTGTTTGTGCTCAACTGGGTCCGAGAGACCCAGTGTTTGCGCTGTCAATGTTGATTTTTTATTTTTTCTTTTCTTTTTGAAATCTTGTTTGCTTTTGCAGGTCTTGACTCAGGAAAACTTAGCCACAGTTCTGACAGGAGTTATGGTTCCAGCAGGGGCAGTTACTCAACCTCTTCTTATCCCCATCAGTATTGCAGGTCAAGTGGCTGGTCAGCAGGGGCTGGCCGTGTGGACAATTCCTACAGCAACCGTGGCTGCCCTCCCAGGACTGACCTCTGCTTCTCCTACGGGGGGAATTTTCAAACCACCTTTAGCCGGTCTCCAAGGTAACGGCAGCTCTCCCCAGGACTGCACCAGGCCCCCCACAACCCTACACTACCATTCCTGCACGCGGGCTTGCCATGTTGGACTCAGAACCTGCAGCTCACCCAGGGCAAGAACCCTGGAGTCTGGATCCGGTGTCCCAGGCACCCAGCCACAGAGATACTGCACCATCTCGGGACTCTAGGCCATGACACCATGCTGGCCCAGCAGGCCTCTTACTTCTGCCAACTGTCTGAGACTGCCCCTCTTCCCCCACGCCAGAATTCACCCCATGACCAGCTTCCTGAGAAGGACTGCAAGAAGATGCAACTTCTGGTTTTGAACCTACACATCTCCAGACCCAAGGGAGGGGGGATGAGAGATGTTGGCTTGTGCTGCCCCCTGCAAAGATCAAGGGAATCAGAGCCGCTGTCCCCCCTGCCCCAGTGCCCCAACCCCCTCTCATTCTTGTACCAGATCCCTTGGGATTGGAGCTGCTCTGGGCTGCTACTAGGCATTTGAGCACCTCTGTCTCTGCCTTGCTCCATAGCAGCTGCCGTGCTGAACACCGCTCTTCCGGCACCCGTACAAGCCACCCCACCGGCACAGGCCTCCTCGCCCGCCCAGCCCCGGCCACCAGCTCAACCCCAGACGCTGTTCCAGACCCCACCGCTGCTACAGACCACACCTGCCATTCTACCGCAGCCCACTGCTGCCACCGCTACTGCCCCCACCCCCAAGCCAGTGGACACCCCCCCACAGATCACCGTCCAGCCTGCAGGCTTCGCGTTTAGCCCGGGAATCGTAAGCTGCTGCCCTCACCAGGGCTGACGAGGGATGGACCGAATCTTGGGCCAAGGGTGGAACTGACGGGAGGAAGGAGATAGAGGATCAGCCCCCTGACTACGGCTCTTTTCCAACACACCAGCAGAGATGGGCTCCCTCGGAAGCCTTCTCTTTGCAGCTGTCAGCCCGCCCATCCCAGACAAGAGCAGACAACCTCTGCCAAGAGGGCTGGGCAAAGTCTCCAGCACTTGAACCACTGGACCAGCCTTGGAGGGTGGGATGATGTCTGGGGATTGCAAACTTGTGAGCTGTTACTAAAGGCTCACAGCCCCGTGCCAGTGTCTGTCCAATATGGCTCCTGGCTTGGCAGTGGAGCTGTTAGATGTGACTAGAATCACATCAAGCACCCCAGTCTGGCCCTTCTTCCTTTCCAGGCCTGGCCTGAAAGATTAGCCAGTTACTCTTCCATGGCTGTGGCCCCACCCTTCCCAGCTGACCCCCTGTCTCCCCTAGCCCTGGATACTATTCAGCTGGTGGACATGGGCCTGCTGCCCACATTCCTATCTGCCCTTTATCCCTACCTCCCCACGCCAATGCCCTGAGCCCCTTTCCCTCTGCATTGGTCTCTTTCTTGCCCCTCAGCCTCTGAGCAAGGCTCTTCCTCCACCCACAGATCAGTGCTGCTTCCCTCGGGGGACAGACCCAGATCCTGGGCTCCCTCACTACAACTCCGGTCATTGCCAACGCCATTCCCAGCATGCCGGGGATCAGCAGCCAGATCCTCACGAACGCTCAGGGACAGGCAAGTGGTCAAAGTCAGGGCTGAAGGGTGAGGGCTGTGGAAAAACTAGCTGAGGGGCCAGGACTTGGGCCGAGGGTCATAGAAACTCAAACAGGGTGCTAGGTTGCTGTTCCTATCACCTGTGTGGCAGCTTTCTGCTGATGCTGAGACCAGGCAGGGGCATAGCTACCATCCTGCCCTATAGGCACCCACTCTAGTTGGGGTAAGCACCCACTTCATTTATGGAGCACCCACTTTGTGGCCAGGCTCTGTGCTAAGTGCTTTCTCATATGTACTCATATTGAGTACAGATCTATTAGGTGGAGACTTTTATTCCCATTGTATAGGGGAGAAGACTGAGGTTCAGAGAAATTAAGTCACAGCTAAACTGTGGGAGAGCAGGGAGTGACATCCAGGCCTGTGTGACTCCACATGCAGACCTATTCCTGTTCCCCCACGGCTCTGGATCTAGAATAAAGGAAGCAGCCCCAAGAGTATGAATTCTTCACTTTATTGAGGAGGAAACTGAGACCCAGAGGGATTAAGTGATTCATCCTTAGATAAGTCCCTTTCTCTGCGAGTATGGGGATTTGGGTTAAGGGTGGAGCTGGACACTGCCCTCACACTTAGGGTGCCTTGTTTCCTCCCAGGTTATTGGAACACTTCCGTGGGTAGTGAACTCGGCTAGCGTGGCAGCCCCAGCACCAGCCCAAAGCCTGCAGGTCCAGGCCGTGACCCCCCAGCTGCTGTTGAATGCCCAGGGCCAGGTGATCGCGACCCTAGCCAGCAGCCCCCTGCCTCCACCAGTGGCTGTCCGGAAGCCAAGCACGCCTGAGTCCCCTGCTAAGAGTGAGGTACCAGGGCTGGGGTTGGGGGTGGGGGCAGGCGGTGCTGTCTGGCATGGGCTGCCACTCTCCAGGCTGCGGGCAGGACAAGATTATTTTCTGAAGCCCCTGGTAAAGCACGGCACCTCCCCGAAGTGAGGGGAGGTCCCAGGGTAGAAAGCCCTTCTGAGTCACACATGTTCTGCCCATGGAAACAGCATCCTCCTCACCGCCCCACCCACACACACACCAAAAACATGTCTATTGCCCTCAGAGGCCAGTGCCACTCTGAGAAGGCCAGGGAGGAGGTGGTCAAAGTAAACCGGGCCTTGATCCAGGGTGAACAAACTGCCGGAAAAGTCACGGGAGGTTAGTTCTGCACTCCTTCTCTCTTCCCCCTTCATCCCTCCACTCCTCTACTCTGCACTGTGGCTTTGATTATTCATTTATTTGTTCATTCTAGGAGCAGTGTTTGAGTGCCTACTATATTCCAAGTGCTGAAGATATAGAGATGAATAAGATACCCTTCCCAGCCTTAGGTAGCCCAGCGTTGGAGACAATTACAAGGAGCCTGACAAACACTATGATAGGGGCACGATAAGGGAACCCAGAGAAGGGAGGTCCCAACAGACGGGAGAGTTGAACAAGGCTTCATAGAGAAGGGACATTGAACTAATCTCAAGGGATGAGTTGGATGAGAGAGGATTGTACCTTTAGGAAATTTCAAGAAGCATAGTGTTCCAAAGAAGGGGTTCTCAAACCTGAGTGTTGGTCAGAACTGCCTGGAGGTCTTGTTGGATTGCAGGTTCCCAAGCCCCACCCCAGAGATTCTTATTCGGTAGGTCCCAAGTGGGGCCCAAGAACCCCCCTTTCTAACAAGTTCCCAGTTGATGTTGAGCCCTGTGGTTCCTAAGTGTGGTATCCTGCTTCCCAGCTTGGTGAATAACCTCTTAGCTTCATGTATAAAATGGAGATTACTGGAAGACCCACTGCAGAAGCTTATGAGTGTTAAAGGATATATTACACATAGGCAATTAATGCTGCTACACAGAAAACACTGGAGAAACGGTGCTTTTATTGTTATCACTATTATTAGCGAGGGGTCATGGAAGGGTTTTTAGCAGAGAAATGGCTGAGTGGATGTGCATTAAAAAAATTCCCTCTATTATCCAGGTTGAGCCAAAAATTGGACTGTGGTGAGACTTGAGTCCTTGTCACCTGTTAGGAGGCAGTTGAAACAGTACAGCAAGAGACAAGGAGCTCTAGACTAAGGCTAAGGCCCTGGGAAGGAAAAATATGTGGACTTGAGAGCTACCAGGACGTAGAATCTGAGGAACAGGACCCACATTAGAGAAATTTGAACTTTGCAGGAAGTTCTTTAAAAAAAAAAACTAAAAAACTAAAAATACTAATTTCATATATTTATAGTTTCTTCTGATTATAAATGACACATGGTTTTTATAAAAAATTCCAAGTTTATATGTGATGTAAAAAAGTAAAAATCCCTTCTGCTTCCACCTCCAGAGATGAATTCTGTTGACAGCTTGTTTTATATGCCTCAAGATTTTTTTTCCTGGAAATTTACATGTGTTTTTTAAAGGAACTAATTCACAAAAACTGTGTTTCACCTGATTTTTTTTTTCCATTTAGCATTATGACTCAGAGCTCTTTCCATGTCGGTAGCTAAGACATATACCTCTTTTTTTTTTTTTTAATGGCTGCACACTGTCCCACCGTAGGGAGGTTCCAGATGTCATTTGCCGGTTCCCTATTAATGGACATTTGGGGCCTGGGAGGCTCTAGAATCAAGTTTAGGTTTCTCCTTTGAGGGCAGAAATTTAAGAGCAGTTATATCAAAGGTGGACACTTGTTGGGGCTTTGACAAAGTGGACTGAAACTTTCTGAGCCTCTGACCTGCCTGTGTCACACACAGGTGGCTCCACGGCTCCAGCTTGGTGGGACATCTTGCTGTGCTTATTTTGGTGGTCATTATCATTGGGTGGGTGCTAATCAGTAGCTTCTAGTCTTGCTTTTTGGTGGGACACAGGTAGGAGTGTGCTGGATGAGTGGAGATTTCATGCCCATTTTTGCCCTGCCTTCGGTACATACAGGGACTCGAACCTGTTGAACTGAACAGGTGGGCAATAGGGGCTTGTTGGCTCTCTTCTCATAGGTGCAGCCCATCCAACCCACGCCAGTCGTGCCCCAGCCTGCTGTGGTCATCACCAGCCCAGTCCCAGCAGCCAAGCCATCTGCCTCTGCTCCCATCCCAATTACCTGCTCAGAAACACCCACTGTCAGCCAGTTGGTGTCCAGTAAGTGGCTCCTTGGAGGAAGTTGTGGAGAGTGGGGAGAGACATTTATTTGGACACCCAACCTCTTTAGATGTTGCTCTCCTTAATAAACTCCCTGGAGTCCAAGGGGAAGGGCAGGCACCCAATGCCAGGGACTGGCTTTCTTATTCCCATTCCTGTTGAGCTGGATTCTAGGCATGATGATAGTGGAGGCTGCTTCTCTGATAAGCCAAGCCTTTGGCTGTCTCTCCTGTAGTCTCTTGCCTGATATTTGAGGAATATAGATGGCCAACAGGTGTGCTTGGGGGCCAGGAGTAGGGAGGGTGGGGAGGGTCAGCAGTTAGAGCTGGAAGAACTTGAAAACAGATCCATACCTCCAGATAGGTTGGGCCCCTTTCCCCACCTCTCGCTTGTCTTGGGGACAGGATTAATGAGGGTCTTAAGGGTGTGCAGGCCATTCATCCCTCTGCACCAGGCCAGGCCAATGGGCTAGATAAGCAGTGATGATTATCTGTCCTACACTCACCCCTGGTCCCTTCCTCTGGCCTAGAGCCACATACCCCAAGCCTGGATGAGGACGGGATCAACTTAGAAGAGATCCGGGAGTTTGCCAAGAACTTTAAGATCCGGAGGCTATCCCTGGGCCTCACACAGACCCAGGTGGGTCAGGCTCTGACTGCGACAGAAGGCCCAGCCTACAGCCAGTCAGCCATCTGCCGGTAAGTAAGGCTGCCTGGGCGGTCAGGGCCTGCTCAGGCACCTGTGCCACTAGGCATTCACAGGGATCTGGGTATCTGACCCATTTAGCCTCCCTTGCTCCTGCCTTCTTCTACCTGGAGTAGCCAAAGACTGATCGGGTCCTTCTGAGGGCTCTCTGATGTGTGTCCTCCAATCCTGAGCATTTATATGGTCTTTTGTGGGGAACTCAAGACCCTAATCCATTCAGGATTCCTAAAGGGAAAGGAGTACAGCTTATGAAGTGAATTACAAAGGTGGAAACTTCAGTTTTGGCTTGGCTCTCAACTGTACCCCACCATCACCCCATATCATGCTCCCATCTCCCCATCTTGTAAGACATGACTCTAAAGCGATGTAGCTGGTTTTTCTGTGTGCAGCATACAGACTGGTTCTAGTGCCGGTATCATGGGAGGGGTAGCGGAGGGTTTCAAACAAGAATGGGTGCATTGCTCAGGGATGGCCGAAAGGTTTCACCTGCCTTCCAATTCCTTAGATAGACTAGAGTGACTGTTAGACCCAGTGCCATGTTGGGAATTCTGTAGTCACATCTGGGCTCAACTGGAAAGAGTAGTCTGACAGTGATGTTGCTATGAGAGTGCAGTTGGGGGAGGAGAGCACTCATGACATCCATTTGCCATTTCTGGAGGCCTCTCTAGATGACTCTCAAAGGACTTCCTCACTCATTTGGGTGTGAAAGTTCTGGAATGGTTGTTCATAAAGCAGTTCATTGCACTACTCAACTGAGGCCATGGGACTAGTCCCTCAGCTATGACCTGGGATATGGGATAGTCGGAGGAGTCTGGGCTGGACCGAGCCAGGGGGTCTTGGTGGGGGTGGGGTGGGGACCACTGAGTAGTCTCACCAGCCTGAGGAGCAGCCCCTTGAGGAGAGTGCTCACACCCGCGTGTGGGGAGTAAGACACCCTCACTGTCCCTTCCTGGGTTGGGCCACCTACAGGTTCGAGAAGCTGGACATCACACCCAAGAGTGCCCAGAAGCTGAAGCCGGTGCTGGAGAAGTGGCTGAATGAAGCCGAGCTCCGGAACCAGGAAGGCCAGCAGAACCTGATGGAGTTTGTGGGAGGTGAGCCCTCTAAGAAACGCAAACGCCGCACCTCCTTCACCCCCCAGGCCATAGAGGCTCTCAATGCCTACTTCGAGAAGAACCCACTGCCCACCGGCCAGGAAATCACTGAGATTGCTAAGGAGCTCAACTATGACCGGGAGGTCGTGCGGGTCTGGTTCTGCAATCGGCGCCAGACGCTCAAGAACACCAGCAAGCTGAACGTCTTTCAGATCCCTTAGGGCTCCGCCCCCAGCCCTGTGTTCCAGCACTTTGTACTTGTCCCTTGGCACCTGTCTGCACCCAAAGCTGTGACAGCACCTGTCGTTCTGCCACATGCAGCTGTGCTTGTCCTGGGTCTTGAGGCTGTGCTGTGTGCATGTGCGTCAGCTGCCTCCCTCCCTCCCCCACATATCGCACATGATGGGGAGGGCAGAGGGGCCCATCGAGAGTGCCAGGCTCGGGGCAGGTCATGCCAAGAAAGGGGATTTGTGGTGTCACTTAAAGAAGCACTTTGCTAACATGTTTTTTGAAGGGTGAATTCTGGTTGGGAACCAGAAACTCCCCATCTTTGGGGCAGGGCTGCAGCAGCCCCTAAGGACTGGCCATTACCTCTTGTTTGCAATGGCATTCTCTCCACCCTCTGCTCTCCTTTGCTCCTCTGTGTGAGTGTGGCAGCTATGGCAGTCTCGTCCAGTAGAACCGCAGCCTCACCCCACTTTGCCGACAGGCACACTGTCCCCTGAAAGGACCCAAGAGACATAATTCCAAAAAGTGTGATGTGCTGCTCAGAAGGCCAGACTCAGTGTCTGCCTTGACCTCAAGGTCAGAAGGCTCCACAGCCCTGGGGCCAGAACATGTCATCTCCTCTCTCATCTCTCCCTGGTTCCTTTGGGGGGAAATTGCACTAAAGCAGAAACTTTTCTTTTGTAATCCATGTTGGAAGGAAGCAACAGTGAACTCTAGCTGTCTTGGAGTTGACCTTGGGTCTATGGCAGGTTGGGAACTTAGTAAATAAGGCCATCCCCCCAGATTTCAGTTTAATCTCTGTCCGTGACCGTATCCTCCCAAGACAGTGTGGGTTAAGAGAATTTGCAGCCTGGATAATCCCACTGCCCAAGTAAGCAGGCACTTTGGAGAAAAATGAGGAAAGGGATCTTGACTCCCTTGTCATCACACTCTCCCCCAACCCTGGACTGGGGCCTTCTCAAAAGGGGCAAATTAAACAATAAACCAGACAGCAAGGCCCTGGGTGAAAGGCCAACACCCAGAAACAGCTGATGGCAGCCCACGAAGATCTCTTGCAGAAGATGACTTAACTCTAATTTTCTCTGTAACTTTGAGCCTTGGATACTGGAGGAGAAATCTTATTTCGCCCAGAGTCTTAGGCCCTGTGTTGCTTGTGAAAGCAGCCCACCCATTCCCGACCCACCAGTGCTCCACTGATCCAAGAATACTCCTAGAGCAGGACGATTTTTGCCTCTAGAGAGGGTAACTATGGCACGTTGGGGATTGGCATCTCATCCAAGCTGCTAAGTGAGTTTCCCAGTCTCCCTGTGGCTGGACAACCCCTGGAACTCAGCATGTGACTATGGAGTCTGGAGAGCTCTAAGAGGTTTGCTTAGGTGAGCCCAGCCTTGCTGTGTAGACCAGCCCTAAAAGGCCACAAGTCACAGCAGTCAGCCACCTCCTCTCTAATGCTCTTGCCCTTACAGAGCCAGGTCTCTAGCAGCTGCCCTCCATCGCACCTCACATGATACACTCTGAGGAAGTGACGGCCACACTAGGGCACATCACTGCCTTTGCTGGTCACCAGTGCAGCCACCTCCTAGCCTCTCTTCCTCTGGCATGCTGTCTCTTTTCCTGCCTACAGCTGGTCCCTCCCAGGCCTTACAGTGCCAGCGTGACCACCCTCTTGGTAGCCCTGCCAGTTAGAGGAAAATTGTGTGTCAAATTGCCATACACACACTCCCGCCCCACTGCATTGTGACCAACTAAACCTGCCAGAGTGTGGTGGGAGTGAGGAAGCAGGTGGGCACCTTGCCTGCCCCAACCTCCCAGGAGAGAATGTCTCTAAGGGGGAGACTCAATACTCAAGTTCAGGGTTATCAGCCTGTCTCAATGAGATGAACTGCTCACTAGGGAGAGGCATCGTAAACAAATTTTCAGTAATAAAGTACCAGAGTTTATTAAGGATTCAGTGATTTACACTTCAATAAATTAGAGAAATTCAAATTTTCACCCTCAACACTTGCATTCAGATCTGCTTTCTTTCTTTTTTTTTTTTTTTTTAGCTGAGCCATCCTGCTACCTATTGGCAGCTTAACGGCTGCTCAGCTCGGGCTGGCCTCGAACCGCTGTTGCTCAGAGCTCAAACTCTTGAGCGAGCTCTTAACCAACTGAGCCATTCGGCCGGCCCCAGATCTGCTTTCTTTTTGGGGGAGACAAGTGGGTCATGGCTGGTACTCTGGGAGTAGCATATAATCTAGGGTGTGTCCAAGGCAGTGGATATGCAGGACACCATCTGTCCTGTGTCAGAGCAGGAAAAAGATAATGAACTGCTGCTCTAAATTAGGCCTGGCCATGCTTTCTCAGCTCTTCCCTCGTCTAAATCTGTCTTCCCAAGTCTGGGCTAGAACTAAACCATTTTCTCCTCTGCAGGAAGGATGGGTAGATCTTTCAGAGGAACGATACCAGAGGCAGAATATTCGCAGACCAAATTCCCCAGACGGAGGTATAGGGTGTCCCTGAAGTGTGCCCAAAGCAGAGTCCACCAACCTGCTTCCCCCACCGTAGGGCTTCCGGGAAGCAGCTGTGACTCTGAGGTGGGTTTTCTGTTTTGTTTTTGGTAGCATCAGGCTCTAAAGAGAGTTGATATAAATTTTGTTTTGAAAGCACCTTTCTGGACTTAAAGCCAGAGCTCAGTGGTTCCTTTGCCGTGGAAAGGCAGGAGAAAGGCCAGAACTGGTTTCACAGTTTCTGTGTGGTTTTTGTTTGTTGTCAATGAAAGAAAGACCAAAACTTTCTATGGCCTGGCGAATTATCTGGGGCCTTTGATCCTGCACTACACGTGGTATTTTATCTAGGTGGGGTCCAGGGAAGGAATTTGGCCAAATGGGTAGAAGAACACACTTGAATTTAGAATGAGAGACACTGTTGTGCCCTTGGAAATCTAATCACCTTCCTATGCCTAGATTCCCTTCTTGTCTCATAGGTCAGGCTCTGACATGGAGGTTCTGAACTGTCCTCTGGACCGGGGGCAAAACCTGCTGAGGGTTGGAGTGAGGGGTGGGGAAGGGAGAAGCACTTGATGTAGTTGTGTGGAATAAACAGTATTTTTCTTTTGTACTGGTCTACTTGTTTCTCCTTCACCTCTCAGGGTGGGTATATAAGGGAACTGGTGGCAGAGGCCAGGAAAGTATCAGTGAGTTGCCTATGTTGTATGTAGCCTGGAAAATCCCATTACAAGACGGCGAATGTCAGTGCCCTAGACTCCCACCTCAGATGGCCCTGCCCCTAGCCCTCCAGCCACAATCCTCGCCATGGGGTGCAGGGTCAAATGGATGTGCCCTTTCTCTTTCTAGACCGCCCTCCTAGTACCTAGGATCCTAGCATATCTTGCCAAGCCTCGCTTTCTGGTGCCTCTTCTCTGGGTCCCAACAACAAATGTGCTGTTGGTGTGCACACTCCTAGGCCCAAGAGGTGACTGACGGGCAGCTGTTTGTCAGAGAGCTGGGTGGACAGAGCTCGGATATGCATGCTGGAGTGTCTATACATATACACAAAGCCCTTTGCAATATAAGATGGGACTGCAGGGAGGAAGAGGAGGCAGGCTATAGGCCAGGGGCCAGGTCTGGGGAATATTCTAGCACAGAACTTTAAGGAATCTTAAAAGTTTAAATTCACACCTGGCCTTACAGGTTGTTATGAAGATACACTTATCATTATAAGTGGTTAGATCATTCACAATTAGCTTGGTTTATACTTTATAAAATTTAGATACATGTCTTCATTTGTGCTCTTCACCAGGCCTGCATATATTAGGGGCAGGCCTGATACTTGAGCTTAGAGCTAAGAGAGCATGGCTGTAATAAGATTCTCTCTCTTTGCTTGTCTACCTCCTGGGAATAGATTCATGCCACGCTCCCCTGCAGCCTTCCCTCTTCCCCTTCCACCTACCTGGTATTGATGACATCCGGGCTACATAATCTAAACTGGTGAGAACAAGGCATCACCTTTGATTCTATCCAACTGGCATTTCTGAGTCAGGCACTGTGCTGGGCACCAGGTCATGCTCCACCATCCTACCTCCACCCAAGAGACAATAGATGTCTAAGATTCTGATGTAAGGCTTCAAGATCAGAGGAGCTTTACAGCACTCTGAAATAATGGGGCAAAAAATTAAATAGAAGCCAACACTTACCTCTGCATAGATCTCACATCCCTAAGACTAGCTGCCCACACTAGGCTGTGATTCCTCCGTACCCAAGCCAGGGGGCACACACTAGGTGCTTGATAAATGTGAGACAGATGATTGAATGTATTTCCTATCCTCTTATTCAAGGAAATAATAAGAACTGAGACCCTGACTTCAGGCTACTGGGAGAAAGCAGGTATAGAGGATTCTGCTTAGCTATGCAGGATTTGGACTGATATGTGGGAGTGAATGGAATCTGGGTAGCAACTGGGCCTGACCGGAGAGTCAGCTCCCACCAGAAGTCAGTGGAAGCTGTTATCTCTGGCTCAGACCAACTGAGTGTGGTTTCTGGCAGTTGGCCCAGGAAGGCTTAAAAGGAAGAGAGGTGGGTTTGTGGAGAAACTGTAGTTTCCATTCCCAGGTCGAGGGTGTTCTTTTGCGTTCCTGGATCCAATTCCAACATGTGTATTTGTGTGGGGGAGGTAGGTGGGGAAGGGCGGGCTTCCCCATGCCAACAAGCAATTCTTGGACACCCGCAGGGTATCCAAGAATTCAACCCAATTCTGACACTATCTACCTGGAGATAGCATCAGATTCCACAGATAAAGGTCTCAGTTCCACAAGACCGTCCACCACTTCAGACACCATTTAAGAGTTTATGTTATTTCCTGTGCTTCTGACCAACCGACTTGCATATTGGAAGCTCCAACGACCCCCTCCAACTCGGGATACTAATTGCAAGTTCAGGTTGTTACCTGTGCTGCTGATTGATTGGATATAAATCGGAGGTTCCCACAACTCCCTCCTTGAGCTAGATTAATTTGCTAGAATGGCTCACAGAACTCAGGAAATCTGTTTACACACTAGATTACAAAGGATATTAAGGATACAAATCAACAGCCAGATATAGACATACATAGGGCAAGGTCCTGAACCAAGAGGCTCTGTCCTTGTGGAGTTTGGAGCCTACCACAGAGGTACTAGGAAGTGTTCTGGTTCCTCAACCCAGAACCTTTCCAAACCCCTTCCTTTTGGGTTTTTATGGAGGCTTCATTACATTGGCATGCTAGATTAACTCAATGGCCGTTGGTGACTGATTCAAGCTCTAGCCCCTATCCCTGCCCTGGAAATCAGGGAGTGGGCCTAAAAGTTCCAATCCTCCATTCAAGTTAGGTTCCCCTGGCAACTGGATCCCACCCTTAGGTGCTTTCCAAGTCAACTTCATTCACATAAACCCAGTTGGGGTGAAAAGGGGCTTATTATGAAAACAAAACACCCATTTCACTTTTATGGCTCTGAAGGTTTTCAAGAACTGAGGACCAGAGACCTGGGCCGGCCGAGTGGCGCGATGGTTAAGAACTCGCTTGGGA
>NW_017731919.1:213523-214533 GCF_001890085.2 Hipposideros armiger | reverse complement strand
TAAATATGCACCTATCAATAATCACTTTAAATGTGAATGGATTAAATGCTCCAATCAAAAGACATAGAGTGGCTGAGTGGGTAAGAAAACAGGACCCATGCATATGCTGTTTACAAGAGACTCATCTCAGATCAAAAGACACACACAGATTGAAAGTAAAGGGATGGAATAAGATATTTCATGCAAATGGAAATGAGAAAAATGCTGGAGTAGCAATACTTATTTCAGACAGAATAGACTTTAAAATGAAGATTACAATAAAAGACAAAGAAGGACACTACATAATAATAAAAGGATCTATTCAACAAGAGAACATAACCCTAGTAAACATCTATGCACCCAACATAGGAGCTCCTAAATATATAAAACAGATTTTGACAGACATAAACACAGAGATCAACAGTAACACTATCATAATAGGGGACTTCAACACCCCGTTGTCACCAATAGACAGATCCTCCAGGCAGAAAATCAACACGAAAACAGTGACCTTAAATGACACTTTAGGCCAGCTGGATTTAATTGATATTTTTAGAGCCTTTCACCCTAAAGCAACAGAATATACATTCTTCTCAAGTGCACAAGGAACATTTTCCAAGACAGACCACATGTTAGGACACAAAACCAGTCTCAATAAATTTAAGAAGACTGAAATCATATCAAGCATCTTCTCTGACCACAATGCTATAAAACTAGAAATCAATTATAAGAAGGAACCTGGATAGCACACAAATACATGGAAGCTGAATAACATGTTACTAAATAGCGAGTGGGTCAAAACTGAGATCAAGGAAGAAATCAAAAGCTATCTCAAGACAAATGAAAATAAAAACACAACTCAAAATCTATGGGATGCAGCAAAAGCAGTCTTAAGAGGGAAATTCATAGCATTGCAGGCCTATCTAAAAAAAACAACAACAATCTCATATCAACAGACTATCTTTACACCTAAGGGAACTGGAGAAAGAACAGCAAAACAAGCCCAAAGGGAGTACAAGGAAGGAAATAAT
>NW_017731919.1:198950-210613 GCF_001890085.2 Hipposideros armiger | reverse complement strand
AACAAACAACAAGTGCTGGCGAGGCTGTGGAGAAAAGGGAACCCTAGTGCACTGTTGGTGGGACTGCAGATTGGTGCAGCCATTATGGAAATCAGTATGGTATCTCAAAAAACTGGAAATGGAACTACTGTATGACCCAGCAATTCCACTCTTGGGTATCTATCCAGAGAAACCCAAGATGCTAATTTGAAAAAAATATATGCACCCTTATGTTTATTGCAGCGCTATTCACAATAGTCAAGACTTGGAAACAACCAAAATGCCCATCAGTAGATGACTGGATTAAGAAACTGTGATACATTTATACAATGGAGTATTACTCCACTATAAAGAAGAATGAAATTGTATCATTTGCAACGATATGGATGGACCTAGAGACTATTATGTTAAGTGAAATAAGTCAGTCGGAGAAAGACAAATACCATCTGATTTCACTTATATGTGGAATCTAAAAAACTGAATAAATGAGCAAAGTAAACAGAAACTGTCTCAGAGATATAGAGGAACAACTCATGGTTGCTAGTTGGGAGGGGTTGGGGATGAGGGAGAAGGGGAAGGGATTAGACAGCGTAAATAGGTAACTACAATATTGCCACAGGGATACGAAAGACAGTTCAGGGAATATAATAATGTTGCAAATATTTTGTAGGGTGTCAGATGATCACATGTCTTGCTAGGGAGACCGCATCATGGATGGCGTAGACTCTATGCCGTAGAGGCTTGATCACTGCACTGTACACCTGAAGCTGATGTTGTATGTCAACTATAAGTGAATATATATATATATATATATATATATATATATATATATATAGTCACAGGACGTATAGTGTGGGAGTAAAGTCAAGGGAATTGTAATAGATATGTATGATATTGGGGGGGAAGTGGGGCGGCGGATTGGGGGCGGGGAGTTGTCACTTCGAGGGGTAAAAAGTATAACTACTGCACTGTGTTGTACAGTTGAGACATTCTAAAAAATGTGTATTTCACAATAAAAAAAAAATCAACCTCCAAAAAAAAACCACCAAGTATATATGAAAAACATTTTTTGGTCATCCAAATGACCAAATATATATGTTAAAAAACAAAAATTCAAGAGAGTAATTTGAAGATTTGATTGGCTTTATTCAGTGACTCAGGAATCGGGCAGCATCCCATCTAGCAACTAGAAGGGCACTCCCAGGGGTTATACAAAATGGGGGGATTTTATAGGAAAAGGGGTGGGGCAAGGGAGCTATTAGGGAAAGAAAAAAAAGGATTATGTTTGGACCAGGACATCTTTTCTGCAGGGGAAGAAAAGGGGGAGGGTTTTTATTGTCTTGCTTCTGCCAAGGGGGATGGAGAGGGCCTGTGTGACAGATTACCTTACTGGTGCTTGACGAAAATTCCAGGTTGATTAAGGTTAATTAAGATCACATTTCTAGGCCACTTTTGTCTACACAGCAACCATGCCACCCTACACCACTGTCTACTTCCCTGTTTGATGGCACTGTGAGGCCATGCCCATGCTGAGCCAGAAGGAGGAGGTGGTGACCAAGGAAACCTGGCTGCAGGGCTCTCTCAAGGCCTCCTGTCTGTATGGGCAGCTCCCCAAGTTCCAGGACGAAGTTCTCACCCTGTACCAGTCCAATGCCATCCTGTGCCACCTGGGCCGCTCCCTTGGCTGTATGGGAAGGCCCAGCTGGAGGTGGATGTGGTGAATGACGGCATGGAGGACCTCCACTGCAAGTACAGCAGCACCCTCATCTACATCAACTACAAAGCAGGCAATGAGGACTATGTGAAGGGACTGTCGGGGTGCCTGAAGCCTTTTGAGACCCTGCTGTCCCAGAACCAGGGTCCAGGCTTTCATCGTGGGCGACCAGACCTCCTTCGCAGACTACAGCCTGCTGGACTTGCTGCTGAAATCACCAGCGCCTGGCCCCCAGCTGCCCAGACTCCTTCCCCCTGCACTTGGCCTACGCAGCTCACCACAGCGCTCCGCCCAAGCTCAAGGTCTTCCTGGCCTCCCAAAACATGTGAACCGCCCCATCAATTGTAACAGAAAACAGTGAGGGCTTATGGCACTCTCAGCAGATTAAATCTAGATTTGCTATTATGGGCTTTTAGCACGAGTTATGCCATTTTGGGCCAGTGGGCTTTCTCTTTAACATCTTTCTTTCTTTCCCTTTTCTTTCTTTCTTTCTTTCTTTCTTTCTTTCTTTCTTTCTTTCTTTCTTTCTTTCTTTCTTTCTTTCTTTCTTTCAAGATTTTATTGGGGAATTGGGGGAGGGGAACCGTGTTGGAGAATTGGGGAAAGGGACCAGCCAAGTTGTTGTTCTTCAATCCTCGTTGTGGAGGGTGCCAGTTGTCATCTGGCGGTCCGTCGGCAGCTTGTGGCCTCTAAGCTCAAGGTGCTGTGTTCAATCTTAGTTGCGGGTGGGCGTAGCCACCATCCCATGCAGGAGTCGAACCAGCAGCCTTGTTGTTAAGAGCGCACACTCTATCCAATGAGTCATCCTGGTGGCAGCTCAGTTCAAGGTGCCGAGTTCAGTCTTAGTTGAGGGTGGGCATAGCCCACCATCGAACAAGCAATCTTGTTACACCAGCTGAGCCATCCTGCCACCTGTTGGCAGCTCAGCGACAGCTCACCTGGGGCACAGCCTCACTGGCCCATGTGGGAATCGAACCGGTGGCTGTGTTGCTCAGCGCTCGCGCTCTTAAGCCAACTCTTAACCAACTGATCCACTCAGCCAGCCCAATATATGTATTTCTTATAAATCACAGTATCCCGGATGTTTACTGTGCTGTGGACAGCTATGAAGGGGAACTGTCCTTTTATGAACTAGAGAAGATGTGGGCTGGTTTCTGGACTCGGGATGAGAGTTGAAGGGAACTTGAGGTTGCTGGGAATTGCGTGGGTGTGAACATTTTTTTATTTCATTTTCTCTCAACTGCAGGGTCCTTTAAAGAAGCCAGACTGGGCTTCACGGGCTGTCTGCATTGGATGTAGAAAGATGTAAAGGGGCCGGCCGAGTGGCGCGATGGTTAAGAACTCGCTTGGGATGCCAGAGGGCCCCGGTTCGGATCCCACATATGAGGGCCAGTGACACTGCCCTCTACAGCTAAGAGGCTGAACAACAGCTCAACCTGGAGCTGGGCTGCCGTGAGTCGCTGGCGACGGCATAGGCTGCAGTCCCTGTGGCAGTGGGTTGCCATGGGCTACCGTGTGTAGCCAGCAGCCAGCGTGAGCGGCCAGCAGCCAGCGTGAGCGGCCAGCAGCCGCAGTGAGCGGCCGTCCAGAAGCCGGCGACTGATCTGCCTCGCCAGGGAAGAGCGCAATGATGGTGCCAACTTGGGCCAGTGAAGCAGTGTCCTCCACAACTAGACTGAAGAACAAAAATGACAGCAACTTGTCTGTTCCCCTTCCCCTAATTCCCCAGTACTGTTCCCATCCCCCCAATTACCCAATAAAGATCTTTAAAAAAAAAAAAAAAAAAGAAAGATGTAAAGAGTTAAAGCTAGATGGTCAGCCCCTCAAACATGTCTGCATGGATAATGATTTCTTCCTGTACCTAGAGGAAAATGCCCAGTGATTGACTCAGGAACCCAGCACGAATGACTGACTTGAGTAAACGAATGAGAAAAGAAGCCTAGGGGATAGATGGGTACTGATCCAGGAAGCTTGAGCCCTCAAGCCTCTGAGAGAATTGTTTTGTCTTAAGAGGTAGGCAGAACAGGTGCTAGGGTCCCCTTCCTGTCAATCATAATAGCTAACCCTGACTGATAACTGACTGTGTTAGGCACTCTTCTAAGCATTCAACATGCGTTATTTCAGTTAATCCTCGCTATAATTTTTTATAAAGTAAGAACTATTATTATACCCATTTTACCAATAAGGAAGGGTGGCATAGAAAAGATGAGGAATCTACTCAAGGTTGCTTTGCTTGTGAGCAGCAGAACTAGGTCTTGAACCCAGGTGGGCTGTCTCTAAAGCCTGTGTGCTTAATTCTACCCCATACTGGGTGGGACCTGGGGATGCCTGTCTTTCCTGATCTCTTTGGTAGGATTTCCATGTTTCCACCCACCAGGGTAAACCCTGCTATGTTCCCTCTAAACAATCTAATTTCAGGACCTAATCTAGGGAAAAGAACCCTTCACAATGAGCCTTAACTTCATCCAATGGTCTAGAACAGGGGTCAGCAAACTGTGGCTTGCAAGCCACATGCGGCTATTTGGTTACATACATGTGGCTCTGAAGTAAAATTGAAAATGAAAATAAAACTATCATAGTTTCATTTATAAAATTTTTAAAGGATATTATTCACATAATGGCGATTTCATTTGTTTTATGGCTCTCGAATAATTTTTAAATTGTTGTGAGGCACTGGATTGGCTCTTCCATCTCAAAAGTTTGCCGACCCCTGTTCTAGGATACTGAATTTGGAGCTCTGTGCCACAGGTGTTTTGGTTAATTAGCCATATTTATTATGTCTAACGAGAGCCATGATTTTTTTTTTTAGAGCCATGATTTTTGTTGTGGGATGGGTTAATAACTGCAGAATTTTGGTTTATTGATAAGTGTTGTTGAATTCCCAGGGAAACACTGGTGATCTTTTCTTGGAAGCAGAGCCCCTAGGACTGCCTCTGGAATCCCCATTTTTCAGCCCTGGCACTCTGATTTCACTCTTAGTTACTTTGGGGAAAGGGGAGGAGGAAAAAGTCCACTCCTCCCAGTCACAGAATTCCAAGGATCTTCTCCCCTGGGGGTGGGGGTGGGGGNTGGTATCATCACTCTCCATGTCTAGGAGTTCATCCACATCAATCTCCAGCTCTGGGATCTCCTCTTCCTGGGGTGGGGGTGGGGGAGGAGGGAGACTAGGCTTAGGGACATAAATCTCAAGGCTGATCTACATTTCAATTAGAACCAGCCAAGGTTTAGGAATCACCTTTCATTTCACTTGTTTATTTTAGAATTAATTAGAGTTAAGGTAAGGAAAACCTTTGTGAAGTCTCTATTTTGGTTCAGAATTTAAACATAGGCTCAAACATTTCCAAGAAGTACATGTTTGTGTTTTTCCGAATATTTCCCAGAGAACAGGGCTCCATTGAAGTTCCTGGATATGGCACAGTTATCTCATCCAAACATCTAATTTGAATACTCTTTGTTTTATTTTAAATCTATTCCATTTGAGCTATTTTCCTGTGTATGAGAAAACCTCCTTTATCCAACATTCCTCATGGGCACAATTTTCTGAAAATTCAATATTCTCACTTCCACAAGCTTCAAATTCATCTCTGAAAAGAAGAATAGGTAGGAAGCAGACCTTTTTAAAAGTTATAACCATCCACAGGGACAGGGTGGCATGATGGTTAGATGCCCAGAGTATGAGGTCAGTCAGTCAGGCTTTATCACTCTCAAGCTGGGTGACCCTGGAAAAGGCAATTATTTTTTCTAAGACTCAGTTTCCTTATCTATGAAATTAATCTAGTAATTGTATCTTCCTTACAGGGGTGATGTGAGGATGAAATGAGATTATATACATAAAACACCTAGTCAGGGCTTGGCACTTAGGAAGCACTCAGTAAACATGAGACTGTTATTATTAGCTACTATTTGCTCTGTATCTGTTTAATTTCTAGGAACTTATACCACCAGCAGGGAGGTGCCACTGTAGACAAAGCCCAGCTAAGAGAATCAGGGACCTAGACTGTAGTTTCTGGCTCAGCTGCTAATTTATGTAATATTTGTTACATATTCAAGAATATATTTTTTGTAAGTTATGAAGCATAGTGATGAAACAATCACCTATGGACCTACCATTCAACTTAAGTAAACTATTACCACTGTTGAAGCTACTTTTGACTTCCTTCCCTAGCCCATTCCCCTGTCTTCCCTTAATATGACCATTTAGAGTTGTGTTTATCCTTTTATTTATTTTTTTTTTTTAGCTGAGCCATCCTGTCACCTGTTAGCAGCTCAGCAGCAGCTCAGCTTGGGCCAGGCATCGAACCACTGTTGCTCAGAGCTCGCACTCTTGAGCGAGCTCTTAAGCAACTGAGCCACTTGGTCAGCCCTCTTTTATTCCTTTTTAAAGGAATATATGTATATTTCCCTAAATGATATATTGCTTAGTTTCGATATTTATTTATTTATTTATTTAGCTGAGCCATTCTGCCACCTGTTGGCAGCTCAGTGGCAGCTCAGCTCAGCAGGGACTCGAACCGCTATTGCTCAGGGCTTGCACTCTTGAGCGAGCTCTTAACCAACTGAGCCACTCGGCTGGCCCTGGGTTTTGATCTTTATAAAGTGATGTCACATTGTATGAAGACTTCTACATTTCCCAGTGCAATTCTAAGATTGATTTATTCATGTGTTTGAGAGTAGCTTTATTCATTTTCACTGCTGTATAATATTCTATTACACTCCAGTTTATACTTTTTCTTGTTGGTGGACATTTGTCTTGCTTGGTTTTGCTACTATAAATAATGTTGCCATGAACATTTTCATATAAGTCTCCTGATATTTATGTGCAACAGTTCTCTAGGGTAAAGTTGCTGAATCACAGAGTAATTTTCAGAATAATTTCTGAAGAGCTTATATAGTCTGCTTGATCACTCTGCCTTCTCTTAGTCTCAGTTTCTACACATTAAAAAAAAAGCACAAAAACTTACATGATTAAATAAGACAATATATGTTAAAGTACTACTAAAACCATAGCATACCATACAAATTTTTAAATAGGATAATATTGTAATACCGACCCAATCTTAACAGAGAAGCAGAAATGGGCTAGTCGGAGACTGGAGTTAACATTTATTGAATAATTATTATTTATGTGTCATCTTGACACTTTAATCCTCACAATAATTTTAGGAGGAGGTATTATTTTCACTAATTTATAGATTAAAATGCTGAGGCTCAGAGATGTAAAGTTACTTGCCCAAGATTATGCATCTAGTGATGGAGCTGTTGTTCAAACAAGGCATGGTTTTCTACTTAATAGACGTTTTAAATACCTAGGATACAATGCCTGAATACAAAGAATTTTGATTATGACATCTCTCTTTTGGTCTCTGAGCCCAGGACCCATTTTTAATTTTTTTTACCCACAAGCATGTTTTGAGATAAAACTGGCTCAAGGTAAGAAAATATAGCGTGAAGAGATGCTGAATGCCACAAGAATGAACCAAGACTTGGATGCCTGGTAAGAAGATGGGTAAGCATAGAGCCCTCAAAAAGAGAAGCTTGTGGCTGAAACTGGGGACATGGTGTCAAATTCAAGTCAACCTCTTTCCTCTCTTTCCTTTTTTATTTCAGTAAGTATTTTTATATTTAAAAAAGTCTTACCAAATTCAGGAATTATCTAGGAGGTATTTAGAACACAAGCCTGAAAAAGACTTATTCTCTATTCTTTAGATCATGGTCTAGTGGAAAAGGCATTTTTAAAAATTTTATTGGGGAACAGCGTGTTTTTCCAGGACCCATCAGCTCCAAGTCAAGTAGTTGTTTCAATTTAGTTGTGGAGGGAGCAACTCAGTGGCCCATGTGGGGATCAAACCAGCAACTTCGGTGTTATGAGCATTGAGCTCTAACCAACTGAGCTAACCGGCCACCCTACAATATTTTAGTTCAAGATAGATTGTAAAAAAAATCAATAATGGAATACAACAGTGAACCAGTAATTTCACATATAGGCGATGTCTTGTAGTGAAAAACGTCAGGCTCTGAAGTTGGCACATCAGTTTAGCTCTGGCCAATTTAAGCGCTTAGCCTTCTCTCTCCTTATTGGTAAAATACTTACCTTTAGAATTATAACTCTGGTTACATGATTTTCTTGAGGATTACTGATAATGTAATTAAGTTCCTTGTATTTAGATGACACTCAATAAACAATGGACAGTATTTAATCCCCAAAGTAGGGAGGTGGAGCAAGTATGGTTATCCCTACATTTTAAATGAGGAAGCTAAATTTCAGTGAGATTAAGCAATTATTCTGAAATCACCAAAGTAGTGAAGACGCCAGCCCAAATTCTGATCTTCAGACCACCACCTGTTAAAAACAACACTTTCACCTTATGTTTTGTTGTTCAAATGCATTAAGAAGAATGAAGAACCTAGGATGACTATAGAGGGAAGTGGAACTTAAGCAGAGTTTTGACGTCCAGGAAGGTGAACTTAAGGAGGGCATTCCAGGAGTAACAGAGCGCACGTAGGGTACATCCGGGAAACGGTCGGGTCCGCCAGGGGTGGGTGTGGATTCGGAAGACTAGAGCGAAGTCTCCACCCACGCCTCAGGGTGCGCGCTTAGTATTTAGCAGGCGCCGGAACGCAAGCAGCCACAGGGAGGGACGTTTAAACTGAGACACCTGACGCACGCCAGGTCCTCTCCCAGATCACCCAGCCCATCTTCGGGGCGGGGAGCCGTGGGGGTAGCTAGCCTATCATCACTGCCGAGGCCGACGAAGTCTCTTTTTCATTGGTGATCGACAGGGAAACGTCACTTTCGCCGGGCCTGCAAAGGGAGAGGGTGCCATGATTGGTTGGCGCCGGGGCGGTGGAGGAGCTTGGCGAGTCTGGGTTTCAAGCCCGTGCTGGACTTTCTCCCATGTTTCGAGGCTTGCGGGGCTTCAGGGCACAGGGACTCGGCTGGGCGGAAACCTGGATTTAGTTCTAAGAGCCGTGGGGGTGACCGGAAGTGATCTTGGGGCTGACCGGAAGCGAGGCCTGGAGGGAAAGAGGAGAGTGGGTCCCGGGGAGGGAGGGGGCTCCCAGCTGAAGGGGGCGGGAGGAAAAGCTGCGAAAGCGGCGTGGGAGCGCCGGGTAAGCGGCGGGGGGGCTGCTGCTCTTCAGTTTGGGAAACAACGAGTGACCACGACCAAAAGGGGAGACCCTAGGGACTGGGAGTGTGGGAGTCCGGGGCTGCCTCTGGGCAGTCTGGAATAATTAAGCGACAGGACTCTCGCACGGCTCCAGGGAGCTGGGTGGGAGGGATTTTGGAAGTCTGGACATCCCAGAACGAGGAGCCAGGGGTACGGGAGGTTAGGTGTGCGGGCATTGAGGGTCAGGCTTGGGGGTGGCTCGTGGGTACTGAGTGGGAGATCTTGCTTTGGAGTTTTCTACAGTCTTGTCCCCGTTGGGTAGACTCACACTACTCACCTTTGTACAAGAAACGGTGTCTCTCCTGGTGCAAGGAAGGATCCAGGATGGCCTGGGCTCTGAAGCTTCCTCTGGCCGATGAAGTGATTGAATCCGGGCTGGTGCAGGACTTTGATGCTAGTCTGTCGGGGATCGGCCAGGAACTGGGTGCCGGTGCCTATAGCATGAGGTGAGTGAGATTTTCCCAGACACTGCACCTTCTGAATAACAAAGGCAAAGAAAGGACAGAGAATAGCGATGGGGGAGCGGGAATGTATAGAGTTGAAGCCGTCTGCAGTTAGGGAAAAGGGACTTGTTTCTTTTGTTGCTTTGAGTAGTGAGTATTGTGGAAGAAATGGAGCAAGAGATTTTAGGCAGGGTCATGTCTGCAGAGTCAGTGGAAGAAGGAAGAATGGCCCTTGATTAGCAGCCAGATGAATGTTGAGGAGCTGTTGTGCCAGTGTGAACGACTTGGAAACTGATGGTGTGTGGATAGGGTGGACTGGACTTATGTGAAGAAGAGGTCACATTGAACATGGGAGGGATGTCTAGGAAGTTGGGGAGTTGGGAGCTGGGTGGTAATGATGAATATTGGTTGAGTGCCTGTTGGAAGGAAATGTGAGACCTTGGTGAAGAAGTCCGCACATCTGTATCATAGCCTGCTTAAGGCCTGTAAAATAAAAAAATGTGAAAGAGAGCTTTTAGATGCTTTGAGACCTTCAAGCCAAATGTTGATAGTAAATAAAAATATTATTTGAAAGCAACATGACTTTCCCATGTAGTATATTTGTATGCATTAGCTACTTCATTCCCCCGGTGTACTGTACTTTGTTTTGTTTATAAGATGTGTAAGAATCATGTCTGGAAATGTTGAAACATCTGCATCTTAGGGTGGAATATATTTGGGTAAGGTAAATAAGTGAAAAGAGACTTTAGAACATAACGCTTTAATTGGGTTTAGGGGTTTGTGGGGAAAGATGCTTTCTATGGAGAAAGTGGACAAATTTTGCATTCTGATAGTAAGATCCTTTGAGAATTACATAATGTAAACATCCTTTCTTTATCCCTGTTAAACCAAAGTAGATTTTCCTCACTGAAATAAAATTATGAGTTAGAGCCCAATACTTCATCTTCAGGAATCTTTGCTTACAGTTCGAATAATAAAGGCTATCCATGTATATGTATTTTAGTGATTTTTCGGGGAAATTTGAGTTCTATCACATAGTGCTCTTAGTCTTCAGAAATTTAACTCTAATCTTGCCTGTCCTTGTTTACATAAGTCTGACTATAAAAATAGAGATTAACTTGGTCTGAAAGTAAATGTCTGGACCCTGAGCTTGCATGCCATAATCTGACATAATATTTGACAATTTATGCTATTGTTCATGTAAAGATTACCACAGCAAAATGCTCAGTTTTTGCCTAGGTTATCAGAATTTAGGATGGAGATAGTTAAACATAACTGTACTTGTTATAAAAGTAATTAACATTGTCAACAAACATTTGTTTATTTACTATGTACTCTTACTCTACCGTTTTGAGCTTACACTGATGAGTACTTTCTGTGTCATACTGTGAGTGGTTTCACAGATATTAGTAAGAATGGCTTGCGTATTTACACATTGAGAATTTTTTGCCAACATCAAATCCAGAGGAGTTTTCAAACATCATGTTTTCTCAAGAGCACAATGTGCCAAAATTTTAATTATTTTTTTCACCTTTTTCATGCGTTTTGCTCTTGTAACTATTCTCTTAGATCTTGCATATATTTACTCATTTGCATCAATTTGTGTTAATAAGATATTAGCTCTCAAATTTTAGTATCCATAAGAGTCATCTGGAATGCTTATTAAAAATTGTTTCCAGGGTTCCATCTTTGGTGATTGGGCACAGACCAAAAATCCGATTGTTCATCTAAAACAAATTCTTAGATGATTTTGATGCAGGTAGTTCAGGGACCACATTTTGAGAAACACTGACTAGAGAGGTTTTGATAGACAGACAAAGGCAGTGGTTTTTTGTTCTTCCTGTTTCTCCTTTTAATTAGAACTTGTGATTGCTTTTCCTACACCTTCCTTAGGGAAAATGTTTTCTTTGACAAGCAGTTTGTTCTGTAAAAATTTTTTCATAACATATTTGTTTTATTCTATTTTGCTTATTTTAATGGTTTATATTTTATAGAGACTTATTATAACTGGGTTTCTGTTTTTGATTATTGATCTGCCATTGTATTCAGTATGTTCTTTTCATAAGTGAGTTCTTTAATTTTCTCACATTTTTTCTTACATTTTAATACATAGCACATACTTTATAGCTAAAATAAAGGAGATTCTTTGGAAATGTGCTGAATGAAAGAAGCCAGTCACAAAAGACCACTCAACATATGATTCCATTTTTATGAAATATACAGACTAGGCTCCATTTACAATCGCTCCAAGAACTATAAAATACTTAGGAATAAATTTAACCAAAGAAGTAAAAGACCTGTACTCAGAAAATTATAAGACACTGAAGAAAGAAATAAAATAAGATACAAACAAATGGA
>NW_017731919.1:189448-193334 GCF_001890085.2 Hipposideros armiger | reverse complement strand
AGCTCAGCAGCAGCTCAGCTCGGGCCGTGAATCAAACCTGGGACCCTGTTGCTCAGAGCTCAAACTCTTGAGCGAGCTCTTAACCAATTGAGCCACTCGGCCGGCCCTCATTGAGTCTTTTTTGATGGACTGTGTATTTAGATGAGATTCCTCTCTTCACCACAAAGTTTATCCACAACATTTTAAAAGATGGCACTGCTGTAAAAATAGAAAGAAATGTGTAAGAAAGTTTAACTCCAAATTTAGGATACTGTCGTCTCTGGGAGATAGAGGGGGATATAATAGAGGAAGGATACAGGGAGCTTCAACTGTTAGTGCTCTATCTCTTGAGTGGAGTGCACACAGGTACACATTTGCTATCCTTTTTTACCTTTTTATATCTAAAATACTGCATAACAAATTTAAGGAATAAAGTATCTACTGCATAATCTGTTGCTGACTAGCTTTCTTCATCTTTTTAAGTTGTCCTATCATTCGTTGTCTTTTTACTGACGATCCATACATTTTTTTTCTTTGTTTTCTTATAGTTTTCTTGCCTTCTTATAATTATGGAAGACCTACAATCCAACAATGTTCCCATTCTTTTTCCTACTTTGTTATGGTCTCTTTCTTTTCTGTACCTCCTCCTCTCCTGCCCTCATTCTTTATCTGCTTTGTTTGCAGTTGTTTTTAGCTGATAGTTGACTGACTCACTAGGTGTCATCAGGCTAGAATCTGGGAGAAAAATCAATTTGGTACTTTGGATACACAGACTGGTGTTCTGATTTTTCCTTTCACTCCTAGTTCATGTGTTGTATGCACAGCAAGTCTTGGTTGATTCACTCAGTCACTAAGCAGATTTTTATTCATTCATTCAACAAATATTTGAGAGGCTACTACATGCTAGGTTTTGTACAGCTTGGTTCTGCAGCTTTGAGTATCATACTCTCACATATGCAGGTGCTGCATCTAGTACTACAGCAATTAAAAGAAAAACAGGTTCTTGTCTTCTACTTGCTTACCGTTTGGTAGAGAAGATAGATAAGACTATATAAACAGATGTGATGCAGGCTGGAAACTGATATGCCAAAAACACTTACAGATAAAGTGCTTTAGGAGTTCAGAACATAGAAATACTGCTTCTACATCCTGAATGTGGTATCTGAAAGAAGAGTAAGATTTGGCTATGCAGAGATGGAGAAAGAAAATATTCCAGGCAGAAGGATTGTAGGAATAATGGAATTGCTAGATTATGTAGTTTGTGCATCTTCATACAAGATAATGCTAATTGTTTTTCCTGGTGTACTTGGAATTTAAGGGTTTTGGTTGTTTTTCATCCCAGCCAATACTTTATTTAGTGCTTTAATTTTTGTCAGTCTGGGTGGGTGTGGTTTTTATTGTGGTTTTAATTTTCATTTTCCTGATTTCTTATGAGTCTGAGAACCTTTAATATATTTATTAGCCATTCATGTTTCTCCTGAGAAGTAAGTATCCAAGTGTGTTTTTTTCATATTAATTTATTGGAATTTTAAATATATTTTGGATACTCACCTTTTGTCAGTTATGTGTGTAGCTGGTGTCTTCTCCCAGTTTGTGGCTCATCAATTCCCTTTGTGTGTCTTTGGTTCCAAAAATTTTAATTTAGTGTATTATAATTTATCAGTCTTTTTCTTTTTTTTAAAATTTTTATTGGGAAATTGGGGGGATGGGAACAGTGCTGGAGAATTGGGGGAAGGGGAACAGACAAGTTGCTGTCCTTTTGTTCTTCAGTCTAGTTGTGGAGGATGTTNGAGACAATACAAATTGGTAACTACAATATGGCCTCAGGGATAGAAAAGACAGTCTGGGGAATATAATCAATAATGTTGTAAATATTTTTTAGGGGGCCAGTTGGACTAATGTCTGGTCAAGGAGACCACTGCATAGATGGTGTAGAGGCCCAATCACTGCACTGTATTTCTGAAGCTGATGTTGAATAATATTGTATGTCAACTACAATTATATATACATATAATCACGGGATGTGGAATAGAGTGTGGGAATGGAGTCAATGGAATTGTAATAGATAAGTATGACATCAAGGGTGGGAGGGCAGTGGATGGGGGGGTTGTTACTTTGTGAGTGGTGAAAAGGATAACTATTGCATTGTTCTGTACATCTGAAACTAATAATAAAATAAATTTAAAAAATATATACAGACTAGGCAAATCTCTTAGAGACAGAAAGTAGATTAGTGGTTAACTAGAGCTGTGGGAGAGGAAGGAATGGAGGGAGACCACTAATTGGTACCATTTTGGGGGGGAGGTGGGTGTGTGATAAAAATGTTCTAAAATTGTGATAGTTGCACAACTCTGACTACACTAAAGACAATTGAATTGTATATTTTAAATGAATTATGTGATATATGAATTGTATTTCAATAGAACTGTTATAAAAAAGTAAAGCTTAAATTTTGTTTTTAAAAATTCTTTCCTCTCATTTTTTTTTTACGTTGAGGTGGAATTCACATTACATGAAATTAACCATTTTAAAGTGAACAGTTCAGTGGTGTTTGGTGTGTTCACAGTGTTGTGCAACCACCACCTCTATCAAGTTCCAAAACATTTTCAGCACCCCAAAAGAAAACCCTGTACTTGTGAAACAATTGCTCCCCATTTTCCTTCTCTCCCTTGTAACCACTAATATGCATTATGTCTATGGATTTATCTATTCTAAATATTTCATATAATGGAATCATATAATGTGTGACTTTTTGTGTCTAGCTTCTTTCACTCAGCATAAGTTTTCAGGGTTCGTCCACATTGCAGCATGTATTAATACTTCAGTACTTTATTTTTTTTATAATGTCTGAGTAATATGCCATTGTATGTGTATATCACAATTTGTTTATCCATTCATCCACTGATCGACATTTGGGATGCATAGAAACACAACAGCTTTTTTGTGTATCTGAAATCCTGCAGTTTTGCTGAATTCATTTATTAGTTCTAGTAGTTTTTTGTGGATTCTATGGGATTTTCTCTATGTAGAATCATGTCATCTGCAAGAAGGGGTAGTTTTGCTTCTTCTTTTCCAATTTGTATGCCTTTTATTTCTTTTTCTTGCCTAATTGCTCTGGCTGGGACTTCCAGTACAGTGTTGAATAGCAGTGGTGCATCCTTGTCGTGTTCCTGATCTCAGATGGAATGCTTTCTTTCACCATTGAGATGTGGACTTTTCATAAATTCCTTTTTTTTTTTTTTTACTTTTATTTATTTATTTATTTATTGGGGAATTGGGGGATGGGAACCGTGCTGGGGAATTGGGGGAAGGGGAACAGACAAGTTGCTGTCTTTTGTTCTTCAGTCTAGTTGTGGAGGATGTTGCTTCACTAACCCAAGTTGGCACCATCATTGCGTCCTTCCTGGGCGAGGCAGATCAGTCGCCGGCTTCTGGACGGCCGCTCACGGTGGCTGCTGGCTGCTCACACTGGCTGCTGGCTACATACGGTAGCCCATGGCAACCCACTGCAGCAGTGGCTGCAGCCTATGCCATCGCTGGCGACTCATGGCAGCCCAGCTCCAAGTTGAGCTGCTGTTCAGCATCTTAGCTGTAGAGGGCAGTGTCACTGGCCCTCATATGTGGGATCCGAACCGGGGCCCTCTGGTGTCCCAAACCAGTTCTTAACCACGCCACTCGGCCGGCCCATAAATTCCTTTTTAATGTTAAAAAAGTTCCTTCCATTCCTGGTTTGCCAAGAGGGAGGGAGAGAGGGAGGGATAGATTTATTGTGCTAAAATATAACATGAAATTTCCCATTTTAGCTTCTTTTTTTTTAATTGGGGAATTGGGGGAGGGGAACAGACAAGTTGCTGTCCTTTTTGTTCTTCAGTCTAGTTGTGGAGGACGTCGCTTCACTGGCCCATGT
>NW_017731919.1:179922-184188 GCF_001890085.2 Hipposideros armiger | reverse complement strand
CGTGGAGTATAGTGTGAGAGTAGAGTCAAGTGAATTATAATAAATATGTATGATATTGAAGGGGGGGAAGTGGGGCAGTGGATTGGGGGAGGGGGTTGTCATTTCGAGGGGTAAAAAGTATAACTATTGCACTGTGTCGTACAGCTGAAACTAATTAAAAAATGTGTATTTCACAATAAAAAAATTTGTTGGCGCTTGGATGGGATGTGTTGCCACCCCTACCATACTCACCTGACCTTGCGCCATCAGACTTCCACTTGTTTTGCTCTCTTCAAAACTCCTTGCGTGGTATAACGTTCAGTTCAGATGAGGCTGTAAATCAACACCTTGTTTAGTTTTTCGCAAATAAAGACAGGTCCTTCTATGAACAAGGAATTATGAAGCTCACTGAAAGATGGCAAAAGGTTATTGAACAAAATGGGCAATATATTATTGATTGATCTTTGCTCTGTATAAATAAATGACTTCGAAAAACATAGACAAAATATGTCATGACTTTTCTGAAGACCCAATACTTTTCATAGAGTGGTGGAGTGAAAGCATGTCATGGTTTGAGGAATGAATCAGAGATGAGGAAATGTAGACACTGTTTATATAGAGACTTCTAGTGATGGAAGGTATAGAGAAATGCAGCAGTGGTTGAAAGGGGGGTTTGGGAAAAAATTTTTTTAAAAGGTGGGAGATACTTAAACACGATTATATGCTAATGAATAGAATCCAGTAAAGGAGATTGTTAGTACATGCACTGAGACAATCAAGGGAATAAAGAATAGATGGATTCCAAGTCTGTGGGTAAGGATCAGCCTTTCGTAGGAGGAGGAAGTTTGCCTTCATTGTGTCGAGAGCAAAAAAGATGGTTTCAAGGGTTTGTAGGTTTGAAAGATGCTTTAAAATGTCGTATGAGAGGTTTAATTAGTTAAATTGTAGGTGGAGAGGCAATTGCAAGTAACTCAGAAATACTCGGGCGCTCTTCACAGGGGTTGTGATAGCCAGGTGCTCTCCACATGTAATGGTATTAAATTATAACATGGTAATAATGGTAATAAATTATAACAGCATTTTCTGGGCTATTCATCCACAAGTGTAACCCACTCATGTTTGCTGAGTAGCCTAATTATAAAGACTCAGGTTTTCTAATGGGCATATTATTATTTTAATCATTTATTTAAATAGTATTTATTGAATACCTACTATGGCCAGGCCTTGTTGATACTAGGGTGACAAATAAGGTTCTTGCGCTCTCAGAGTTCGCATTCTTATGGGAGGAGTAGATAGATAGACAGACAGACAAGGAAATTTCAGAAAGAACTTCATGATGAATATATGTAAGATCTACTTTAGGTAGAGTGACCATGAACATCTCTGTGGATAGGAGAATTTAACAGAGACCTGAATGATGAAGAAGAACCAGCCAGGCAGAAATATGGAAATTTAGCTTCTGGGCAGGGGAATCAACCATTGCAAAAGTTCTGAGTCCTTTTAGTGAAATCAGTTAATTGATACTATCATTCTGTTAATATGACTTGCACAAATAGCCACGTGCAAATGTTGGAGTGCACCACCTTTAGAAATATGTTTGGAGTATTGAATGGGAACTTTTGATTATGTATTTTCCCCTCAGGAATGTTTTGAACAGGTGCTACTTTATGCCAGGCATTGAGTGATAATAAAGAAGGATAAACCTTGGACAAAATTTATTTGTTTGTTGTTTCCCCAGTGCCTAAAATAGTGCCAGGCACATACGTACTCACCAAGTATTTAATGAATGAATGGAAGAGTAAACTTGGATTTGTATCTCTGTTTACTAGCTGTGTAACCTTGGGCAAATTATTTAACATCTCAAATTACTTAAGCCTCAATTTCTTCAACTGGCAAACAAAGAAGGGGAGACAGTTCCTCCTACCCCACAGCATGATTGTGTGGATTAAATGTGAATTTATGTGTAAAAAAAATCAATGGTAGTAGTTGACTGGGAATGGAGGAGAGGAGAACAAGGAAAAGGAGCTACAGTTTGTCAGCTGGAACTTTTAAAAAGGGAGAAGAGGAATGGGAAGTGTAATGTGAGTTGAGACTGAAAAGGTAAACCTGGTCCAGTTTGGAAGGATCTTGGGAGCCTTGTTGAGGAGCTAGCTCTTTATCTTGATTTCATTGGGAAGCCACTGAAGCATTGTAAACAGAGTAGTGACATTTTAGATTTACATTTTTAAAGGTTACTCTGGGGATAAGGAGATCAAACTGATGGTTGCTAGAGGGGAGGGGTATTGGGGGGCTGGGTGAGAAAAGTGAAGGGATTAGGAAGTACAGATTGGTAGCTACAAAATGGCCACAGGGATGTGAAGTACAGGATGGGAAATATAATCAGTGATATTGTAAAAACTATGTATAGTACCAGGTGGGTACTAGATTATTGGGGGAATCATGTCAGAAATTATATAAATGCCTAACCACTATGTTGTACACCTGAAACTAATATAAAATAATATTGAATGTCAACTATAATTAAAAATATATACAGTCAGGGGCCGGCCGAGTGGCTCAGTTGGTTAAGAGCTCGCTCAAGAGTGTGAGCTCTGAGCAACAGCGGTTCGATGCCTGGCCCGAGCTGAGCTNGTTGCTGTCCTTTTTGTTCTTCAGTCTAGTTGTGGAGGACGTCGCTTCACTGGCCCATGTTGGTATTATCATTGCGCTCTTCCCGGGTGAGGCAGTTGCTTGCCAGCCATTAGACGGCCGCTCACGCCAGCTCACGCCAGCTGCTGGCCAGCCCCACTGCAGCCTACGCCGTTGTAGGCGACTCACAGCAGCCCCGCTCGAGGTCGAGCTGTTGTTCACCATCTTAGCTGTAGAGGGTGCAGCGTCACTGGCCCACATGTGGGATCGGAACCAGGGCCCTGCTGCTCAGAGCTGGTGTCCCAAGCCAACTCTTAACCAGCGCACCACTTGGCCGGCCCCCATTTTTCATCATCCCAAACTGAAACTCTGTACTCATTAATCACCAATTCCCCCAGCCCCTGCAACCACCATTCTTTCTGTCTCTGTGAATTTTACTACTCTAGGAACTTCATATAGGTGGAATCATATACATTTGTCCTTTAGTGACTGCCTTATTTCACTTAGTATGTCTTCAAGGTTTTCCCTATGTTTTTATTATGAAAGGGTGTTGTATTTTGTCCAGCACCTTTTCTGTGTCTTATTCAGATTTTGCCAAGTGTCCTAATGATGTCCTTCATAGCAGAAGAATATCCAAGATCATGCATTGTTTCAGTTGTCATATCTCTTTTGTCTCCTTTAATCTTGAAGAGTTCCTAAATCAGTCTTTGTGTTTTTATGACATTGACAATTTGATGAGTACAGGCCAGTTATTTTGTAGACTATCCCTCAGTTTGGGTTTGTCTGTTATTGTCTCATGATTAGATTCAGGTTATGCACTTTGGGTAGTGGTACCTAAGAAGTGATGCTGAGTTCTCTGTGTATCATATTGGGATGCACATGCTATTGATTGGTCCCAGTACTGGCAATGTTAACTTTGACCATTTAGTTAAGGTGGTATATGCCAATTTTCTCCATTATAAATTTATTATTTTGCCTTTTGTAATTAATAAATGTTTTGTGAGGAGATACTTTTACTATGTACATATCCTATTTTCAAACTTGCACCCACCAATTTTAGCATTTATTGATGATTCCTGCCCTAATCGATTATCTTTATGATGATTGGTAAATGTTGATTTTCTAATTATGTCTTTCCTTCTATATTTATTAGTTGGCTTTCAAGAGCCTCGTTTCTTATTTATTTTTATCAATGCATCTTCACAGAGTCTTACTTTATGCAATAGGTTTATAATCTTTTACTGTCACTATATATTTTGATCATATTGTTCCAGATTTGGCCAGAAGAAACCCTTCAAGCTGGCCCCTTGCAGAAACCTTTTAAAATTAAGATCTTGTTGATGTTATTGTCCCAAGGTAACTATTATTAGCCTCCTCATTCACTCATCAAACTGCCCCTGTTTGAATGATAAATTATATCACTTTATTTAAAATGTACAATAGATCAGATCATGTTACTTTTCTCCTGAAAACTTCCAATGATTTTGCATTTCGCTTTGAATAAAAGCCTCTGTTCTGGCATTGATCCACATGGAGTGCCTCTGTGACCTTCTTGCCTGTATCTACTGTTATTTTTCTACTGTTTTCCTTTTTTTCCCCTCCTTAACTATCACCTACCCATCTTGCAAATCTTCAGCTCTTTCTTTGTCTTAGAGTTGG
>NW_017731919.1:175318-177864 GCF_001890085.2 Hipposideros armiger | reverse complement strand
ATCTTAGCTGTGGAGGGCAGTGTCACTGGCCCTCATATGTGGGATCTGAACCGGGGCCCTCTGGCGTCCCAAGCCAGCTCTTAACCATCACGCCACTCGGCCGGCCCCAGTCTTTTTCTTTATGGTGTATGATTTTTATGTCTTGTCTAAAAATTCTTCCCTACTCTAAGGCCATAGAGTTATTCTCCTATATTGTTTTCTAAGTTACACAGTTTTGTTTTTTACACTAAAGTCTTTATCCACTGAGAATGGATTTTTTTAAAAATTGATTTTTGTATTGGGTGTTGGTAAGCATCCAATTCCATTTTTTTTTCCATATAGATATCCAATTTTTCCAACATTACCTCATGAGGTTCTCATGAAGATTAAATGAGTTAACATATATAAAATAATTAGGACAGTGTCAGGCAAACAGTAAATGCTCAATAAATGCTAGTTATTAGTATTGCTGTGATTTAAATTCTAGTAGTCTAACTCCAGAAATTGCCCATTTAATTCCTGTGCTTTAGAGATGAACTCAAGATATATTGTGGAGATAAAAATTCATAGGACTTGTTAATGGACATGAGGATAAGGGAAAAGTATCAATGTAGGATGCCGCTAAGGGTTCTAGTTTGAGCATTTTAATGGATCGTGTTGCCATCCTATACAAAGTGGGGGGACGGGGAAGGGGGCTAGCTGGGCGGGTTTGGAGGAGGATCAAGAGTTGTCTTTTGGACCTGCTTCATTTGATATCCCTGAGAGACATCAAAAAGGCAATGTTAGGTAGGTATTTAAATATACAAACCTGGAGTTCAAAATAGAAGACTGGACCTAATAGATATGTTGGGGAGTCATCAGAATAAGGTGATATTTAAATGTATGGGAATTAATGAGGTCATCTGGGAGCTTAGAAAGAGAAGAACCAAAGTCAAGTCCTGATGTTTTATAGAGGAAGAGGGTTTGCCACAAGGGAGTTGAGGAGATGCTGCTGGGTAAGGTAAGAAGAAAATCAGGAAAGGATATTCAGGAAGCCAGAGAAGAGAGTGGCGAATGTAGGAGTTTCAACTGTGTCAAATGCTGCTGAGAGTCGAAGTAAGATGATCCCTGAGAAGTGACCACTGAGTTTGGCTACATGGAAGTCATTGGTGATCATGACAAGTATTGGGTCTTCGGAAAAGTCATGACGCATGTTTGCAATAGATGGCACTAGTTTATTTTTGGAAGTACTAGAGTCATTCACATCTATGTTATTGCTATATAATTTGACAGCTGACAGTTCCGGCTTCATTCTAAAAAAAAATTGAGCGATTTTGTTGCATTTTGGAGATTTTACAACAAGTTGAAGATGGAAGACCAAACTCTGCATTTTTGCCATATTTTACTGTTTTACTTCCATAAAGGGAAGAATGCACATCCAGCTTGTGAAAAGTTGCATAAAGTTTAAGGTGACAATGCTCTACAAGAACGTCAGTGCCAATGATGGTTCACAAAATTCCGTGCTGGTGATTTTGATCTCTGTGACGCTCCTCTGTCAGGGAGGCCCACTGAGGTTGATGATGACAAAATAAAGTCATTGATCAAGTCAAACCACGTTACACGACACAAGAGATTGCAGAAACATTGAACATCCATCATTCAAGCATTCACGACCACGTGAAGAAGCTGGGATACGTAAGCAAGCTCGATATTTGGGTTCCGCATGAAAGCAAATAAGTTCATTTGACGGCATGTATAAACATCTGCAATATGCTCATTAAACTTGAGGAAAATGATCTTTTTTTGAAGCGACTGATAATTGGTGATGAGAAGTGGATTATTTACAACAATGTGGTGCACAAATGGTCTTGGTCCCAACGTGATGATTCCCCTCAAACGATATCGAAAGCAGGCATTCATCAGAGGAAGGTTATGCTCTCAGTGTGGTGGGATTTTAAAGGTGTCGTGTTTTTTGAGCTCCTACCAAGGAACCAAACAATCAATTCAAATGTGCACTGTCGGCAGTTGGACAGTTTGAACGAATCCATCATCCAGAAATGTCCAGCGCTTGTTAATCGTAAAGGAGTTGTGTTCCATCACGACAACGCGAGACCACACACAAGTTTGATCACCCGTCAAAAATTGTTGGAGCTTGATAAAGAAGAATGAAATCGTACCATTTGCAATGATATGGATGGACCTAGAGACCATTATGTTAAGTGAAATAAGTCAGTTGGATAAAGACAAATACCATATGATTTCACTTATATGTGGAATCTAGAAAACTGAATGAACGAGCAATGTAAACAGAAATGGCCTCAAAGATATAGAGGAACAACTAATGGTTGCTAGCTGGGAGGGAGGTCGGGATGAGGGAGAAAGGGAAGGGATGAGATAGCATAAATAGGTAACTACAATATTGCCACAGGGATATGACAGTTCGAGGAATATAATTAATAATGTTGTAAATATTTTGTAGGGTGTCAGGTGGTCACATCTTGTTAGGGAGACTGCATCATAGATGAGGTAGAGGCTTGATCACTGCACTGTACACCTGAAGCTGATGTTGTATAATATTGTATGTCAAC
>NW_017731919.1:103209-172360 GCF_001890085.2 Hipposideros armiger | reverse complement strand
CAATAGGTGGCAGGATGGCTCAGCTAAAACACACACACACACACACACACACACACACACACACACACACACACACAGAGTCAATGTAATATAAAGTACAATATAGGGAGAATAGTCAATGGTATTGTAATAGCTATGTACGGTTTCAGAGGGGTAGTAGACTTGTTGGGGTTATCTCTTCGTGAGGTGTGTAAATATCTTATCACTATGTTGTTTTCTACACCTGAAACTAATAACAAAAAATAAGTGAGAAAAAACAAAATAAAGGTTATTCTGGCTGCTGATTAGAAGGTAATGATGAAAAACTAGTTATCATTCCTGAGAAGGGTTGAAACTCTCTGAACTGGGTATCTTCTGCACATTCTAGAAATGCAAATTAATTATCTGTGTATAAAAGGGAGTAAATAATAATTCTGCTTTGATTGCATCATCAGGCCTAGTTGGGGACATCTCCATGGACTATGTTGGCCATTTTGCAAGAAAGGGCTTTCATCAAAGGCGAGGCCTCAAGGAGGAAAATTTTTATAAGCCCTACCACTGTGAGCATAAAGGGAAAGATTTAGCTAAAGCCTTTTTGCCATTTCATAGGACTAGTGTTCTGGTACCTTTAGGATTTTCCCAAGTCATTATCAGTTAAAGCCTTAAAAAACAGAAAAATGCCTATGCTTGTCTTTAAATGCAGGGAGGAAATGGGACTATGGAGATTGTATGGCTTTTGAAGCTAGGTTTGGTAGTGGGGATGGGATGGGCAAGGCAGAAGAACCCCAAAGATGGTGAGTGATACTTATTGCCAGTGAAGAGGGAAAGAAGCTTAACTGCAAAAAAAAAAAAAAAAGAATGAACTGGCAGACATTTTGAACCTGAAATGCAGCTTTGAGGCTCAGCACTATTCGAGCTAAGTGTGGTTTCCCTTAGTCACAGGAAAACAAAAACAAAACTTGTTGTTTTCCCAGTTAGGTCATACTATGATAGTAGATATAAGATATTTGAATACTGAAGAGGGAGTTCTATTTTCTATATCAAAATTGTCCGAGTCCCTGGAATATATAGCCCATGAATGTTGCAGGTTGCCATTCATCACCTTGCCATAAATTGGGAAAGGTCAGTGATTTCAGAAATTTAACATAAGAGCCTGGTTCTAATGATGCCACAGGTGATATTTTTCCATTAGCAATGTTTTAATGAGATTTGTAGGCTGGTAAGAGCTAATCCTGTAATGTAGGAAAAAAACTGAGAAGCTGCCCTATATCCGGCAAATCTCCTGAGGCAGGGCTGTGCTGATTCGGATTTCTTTGATTAAACTTAATATCTCACAAGCTCTCTGGAAGTATCTGACATTTGTCAAATCCTTTTCTGCTTCCAAAATTTAAGTAATGCCTGCAGACAAATTTGAAATTAGAAGTTTTTAGTGACTTCCTAAGCTTAAGGAAAGTAAAACACACATTGCTTATAGAAGTAAATAAATGAACTGGCAAATAATACATCTGAGTAGAAATGAGGGAGATTCAAGGACTTGAGGGGAAAGAAATTAGCTTCATTTTTTGATAAACTTTGAGATGTACGCAATGACAACTATTCAAACTTCTGGTCTCTCGTAACTGTGCTAAAGAAGAAATAGAATGGTTTATACCTGGAAGCACTTCTCTTTTTTTTTAAAAGATTTTATTATGGGGCCGACCGAGTGATGCATTGGTTAAGAGCTGGCTTGGGATGCCAGAGGGCCCCGGTTGGGATCCCACATATGATGGCCAGTGACACTGCCCTCTACAGCTAAGATGCTGAACAACAGCTCGACCTGGAGCTGGGCTGCTGTGAGTCGCTGGCGATGGCGTAGACTGCAACCCCTACTGCAGTGGTTTGCCATGGGCTGCCGTGTGTAGCCAGCAGCCAGTGTGAGTGGCCAGCAGCCGCTGTGAGTGGCTGTCCAGAAGCCGGCGACTGATCTGCCTTGCCAGGAAGAGCACAATGATGGTGCCAACTTGGGCCAGTGAAGCAACGTCCTCCACAACTAGACTGAAGAACAAAACGATAGCAACTTGTCTGTTCCCCTTCCCCCAATTCCCCAGCGCTGTTCCCATACCCCAATTCCCCAATAAAGTCTTTTAAAAACAAAATAAATAAATAAAATAAAGATTTTATTGGGATTTGGGGGAGGGGAACAGACAAGTTGCTGTCCTTTTGTTCTTCAGTCTAGTTGTGTAGGACGTCGCTTCACTGGCCCATGGTGGTATTATCATTGCGCTCTTTCCAGCTGAGGCAGATCGGTTGCCGGCCACTGGATGGCCGCTCACGATGGCTCACAGCAGCCTCACTGCAGCCTACTCTTTTTTTTTTTTTTTTTTTAGCTGAGCCATCCCACCACCTGTTGGCAGCTCACGGCTGCTCAGCTCGGGCTGACTCGAACCACTGTTGCTCAGAGCTCAAACTCTTGAGCGAGCTCTTAACCAACTGAGCCACTCAGCCGGCCCTACTGCAGCCTACTCTTGACCGGTGACTCCCGGCAGTCCAGCTCCAGGTTGAGCTGTTGTTCACCATCTTAGCTGTAGAGGGCGCAGTGTCACTGGCCCATGTGGCATCTGAACTGATGGCCCTAATGCTCAGAGCTTGCACTCCCAAGCCAACTCTTAACCAAGGAGCCACTCAGCTGGCCCTAGAAGCACTTCTTTAAAGTGCTTTAAGAACATTAAGCCCATATTGAGATCTGGAAAAGTTCCAGAAACAGTATTCCTAAAGAAAGATGGTCAGATGACCAATATCTACCAGGAGCAGCATCAGTATAAAATCCTGATACGGTGTTTTTAGCTCCTGCTCACTTGTGTTTTGACATCATACTGGACAGTTTGTGTTCCAGGTTTGAAGTTGGAGGGGGGTAGAGTTAAGCTGCTCAGAGCAGAAGTTGTATAAAACACCTACTAGAAACATACTAAGCCCTTTTGAGTCACATCATTTTTACTATATATTTTTAAATAATTCACTTAGGCTTCCTTCAGTATTAGTAATACTTAAAGACAGTGAACTGGAATGTAGGAAAACAAGTGTTTGTAGAATAATTTAGTATGATTTGTTGCTTTGCAGAGATAATAACTTAGATGACAATGATGCCATGTTCTGTAAAGGGGCCTGGAACCTTGTAGGTGCTCAGACTATTTGCTGAAAAAATGGAAGAAGAAAAAAAAAAGTTTAGAAGGGATTTACTGATCCGTTATCAAGCTGAGTGTTTTTTCCCCAGTAGTGGTAAAAGATATGCATAGACCTGGTAATGTGTCAAGATGGTTCACTGTGGACCTCTGTAAAATCAGATCTTGGTATAGAAAGGTGGTCATCCCAGATGACACAGAGAAATCAAACCCATCACCTTGGATTATTAAGACATGATGCTAAGTAATTAATTAAGCTTACCAACCTTTCCTTCCCCTTTCTGATTTAATTGGCATGAGATATGGCCTGGAAGGGATTTTTTAAAGCTCCCCAGGTGATTTTTAATATGCAGCCACGATTGAGAGCCACTGGTGTTTACATGCCTTCCATACAGGCCTGACTCCTTTAATTGAGTAATGCAGTCTACAAGCACGGCAGAAGATGGCTTAAACTATTTTATTTCCAAATATTTTCTGTCTTAAAAAGCAGGATTTGGATTGCAATATTTAAGTCTTCAGTACGAATATGTTGGCTATTATAGATTTAGCAGCATTGTTTGCTGCTTTGCAATGGAGAGTTCCATATTATATGAGTTTAAACATGAGAGAGCCAAAAGGGACCCAATAAGAATGAGGTAGAGGAAGAGTCACTTTTCTATTGACTATCAGCTGTGTATACACTCTGTGTGAGTCTCTGTGAGTATTTAATTATCTATTAAAGTAGATAATATCGCTGTTTTTAACCAACTGAGCTAGCCGGCCACCCCCAATATCCCTGTTCTTAAGTAGCTGAATTATATATAGTCCAGTGTGGAAGACTTGTCTTTTATTGAGTTAGTTTTTTGAATATTGATAAAGGGACTGTAAATAAGCTTGATTTAATTTATTGCAGAGTTCTAAGGGAAAGACGAGCAGTGTTTTTCAAATTGCAGGTTGTGGTCAACATTTTAAAAAACGAAGTCAAATAGAAAATACCAAAATTAGTAAGTATTGTTTTTGAAACTTGTTTCAGTTCTGTAGCACACAAACATATGTATGTGTGTACTGGTGTCTTATTATAAAAATGACTTAACTCGGCCGGCCAAGTGGCGCGATGGTTAAGAACTGGCTTGGGACGTCAGAGGGCCCTGGTTCGGATCCCACATATGAGGGCCAGTGACACTGCCCTCTACAGCTAGGATGCTGGACAACAGCTCAACCTGGAGCTGGGCTGCCGTGAGTCGCCTGCGATGGTGTAGGCTGCAGCCCCTGTGGCAGTGGGTTGCCATGGGCTACCGTATGTAGCCAGCAGCCAGCATGAGCGGCCAGCAGCCGCAGTGAGCGGCCATCCAGAAGCTGGCGTTTGATCTGCCTCGCCTGGGAAGAGCGCAATGATGGTGCCAACTTGGGCCAGTAAAGCAACGTCCTCCACAACTAGACTGAAGACCAAAACGACAGCAACTTGTCTGTTTCCCTTCCCCAATTCACCAGCACTGTTCCCATCCCCCCAATTCCCCAATAAAAATCTTAAAAAAAAAAATGACTTAACTAATGTGAATGGTATTCAAAGAAGTTTGAAAGCCATAGGACTGGAACATGTGAGAAGGTGGAGGAAAAGAGGTGGTTGGTTGTCTTATCCCCTTAATGGACCAGACTGATCATCATGCACATGTATTTTCTCTCTTTCTCTTACATATTTTTTTGTTCGTTTTTTACCTGGTTCCTTATTCTTTGGATCTGGCCATGTTGTTCAAATTATTTCGTACTGTTTCTTTACTTGAGTGAAAATGAGTATGTTTAATTGGCAGTGTAGTTTTTATAGCGTCCACTTGCTGTTTTAAAAGGTAGTGTTAGTAAAGTGGAATTGTCATAATGTATTCTGAGATAGTAATATGCTTTGTTGTTTATCCTTAAATACCATTCAGTGGCTTTTGGAATGTACCCTTTTATTTTCTGTGTGTGAGGCTGGTTTCTGTCTTTTTTATTAGAACTATTCTACTGGGTTGTCGGAAAAGTCATGACGCATTTTTGCAACAAAAAACAGAAAAAATATGTCATGACTTTCTGACAACCGAATAGGTAAGGATGATTTAACATCTTCCTTTACATATTCACCACTATTTAGTTTTGTTGTAAAGCGTTACTTAGAAACATTGGAACAGGGGCCTATTTCTTTATCTTATTACTTAATAAACCACCCCTAAAATGCAGTGGCTTGAAACAACAGTTTTTCACTTCTCATGAGTCTATGCATTAATTGTGCAGATCTGCTTTGTGTGATGTCAGCTGAGGCTGCAGTCACCTGAAGACCTGCGCTGGAACATTCAAGATGGCTCATTCACATGTCCAGTGTTGGGCTCTGGGACACTGGGATGGCTGGATTCATAGCTGTCTGTCTGTCTCTGTCTCTCTTTCTCTTTCCATGTAGCCTCAGAGACTCTCTCCCTTTCCATGTTGCCACCCCATGTGGTCTCTCCAGCAGAGTAGCCAGACTTCTTACCTGGCAGGTCAGGGTTCCCAAACACACAAAAGTGAAAGCCGACAATCCTTAAAGATTAGTGCCCAGGCCAGAACTGGCACACTGCTATTTCTTCCAACTGTCTTTGTCAAAGCGGTTTACCAGCTCATGTTCACCAGATTCAAGGTGGAAGGAAAGCCACATACAGGGGTGAATACCAGGAGGCGCTGACCATCAGTGGCCATCTCTGGAGATTAGCTACCAAAGGGACATTTAGCAGCCTGGTTATGAAATCTCATGCAATTTTTCTGGTATATAAAATGTAAGGCTACATTTGGATTACCTAGATTTGATTTCATTTATTCCCAAGCTCTGTTTCAGCATTTGTCCTGTTACAGTTAGATAGGAACTGTCTAGCTACTATTTAGCTGTAAGTTAGACAAAAATGAAACACGAACTCAGTAAATTACAAATTGGTTAGGGAGGCGTGAATATAGAATGGGGAATAGATAATGTTATAAACTTTGTGTTAAAAAATTAGTAAGAGGGCCAGCTGAGTGGCACATTGGTTAAAAGTTGGCTTGGGACACCAGCTCTGAGCAGCAGGGCCCCGGTTCGGTTCCCATATACGGGCCAGTGACTCTGTGCCCTATACAGCTAAGATGGTGAACAATAGCTCGACCTGGAGTTGGGCTGCCATGAGTTGCCGGCAATGGCATAGGCTGCAGTGGGGCTGGCCAGCAGCCGACGTGAGCTGCTGTGTGCCGCCATGAGTGGCTGTCCAATGTCCGGAGAGCGACTGCCTCACCCGGGAAGAGCGCAATGATAACACCAACATGGGCCAGTGGACATCCTCCACAACTAGACTGAAGAACAAAGGGACAGCAACTTGTCTGTTCCCCTTCCCCGATTCCCCAATTAAAAAAAAAACTTTAAAAAAAATTTAGTAAGAACTACAGAGATGTACTATTGATTGACTACTGCTGAAACATGGAAGACCAAAGGAAAGAAAAAAAAATAAAAGGAAAGAAGGAAAATAAAATTATTTTATTTTTTTAAAATTAATATGTGGTTTTTAGTATTTATAAGAGTGCCTGGCACTCGTAGGTTCTCAATGTACGTTTGAATGAATGATTGAAGTTTTCTTTTTAAAAAGAAAACTTGTATTCTACTTACTACTAGCTAGTTCATTCATAGTTTAGAAGAGTGTCTGAGAGCATAGTTCATTAGCATCACTTTGCCCAAGTGGGTAAGATGTACTTTCTCTAAAAATTAAAAACATTTTTATGTTTTGACTTTCATCAAGAATATCATTTTTATTTTGAATTTGATATCAATACTGTAGTTGTTTCCTTAGAAATTTATAATATTGCCACAGGTTCCCTATGTCTGTTCCCATGATTTTCTGCAAACTTTTTCCACCAGGATAATAAAAATGGCATTGCAAAGATACAGAAAAAAAAAGTTTAACATCTTTTCAAGGTGCCAAATTCACTGTAATGGGAGGACTACAGTATACTACTATTAAGATGTTATTTTCAGTACATAGTAAAAAAAAATTCTGACTTAAAGTGAAAAAAAGAATGTCATTTTTAGGAATTGTCTGTATTAGAAAATACATTGATGAGTCTTTTGGACTTGGTATATAGAAGGTTTAGCATGCCTAGATGTTATCTCTGCCTTTATTATGATTTGTCTTATATTTGTCATGGCAAATACACAAAGGTAGAAATGAAATTAAAAAATATATATATATATAATTATAAAGAGAGAGGTTTATAAGCCAGTCGGTCTAACTCCAGTATGAAGGCTTTTACAGCTATTATTTAGCTGCTGCCTTCTATAGCAGATGCTATAGTACATACTTTGGACTATAATATAATAGCAGTGAACTAGTGATATTTCCTGTCTACTAAGAGGGTACTATATACCAAATAGTGTTTTCTAACAATATATATCCCAATGCAGCTTCTAAAACCTTTTTATAATATTTTAGGCCCTTTTATAATAATAATATCATAGAATAGATTTAGAGGACACTTTGAAGAGGCCAACTCTTTCAACCCTGAACTGGTACTTGAGTCTATACAGTAGACCTAACAAGACTTCTTTGCTTCAGACAAACATCCTCATTTCCTTCACTTGTTCTTCAAATGACACGATGTTGGGTCTCCTCACTTATTCTCATCTCTTTCCTTAGATTTTTAAAGTTCTCTTTTTAAAGTTCCACATTTAGAACTAAGCACAGAATTCAAGTGTGGTCTGATTTGCATAGAGAAGAATGTCATTTCCTTCACTTTGTTTTTAATGAAACCTGATTATCAGCGCTTTTGACAGACATATCGCAGTTTATCTCCTTGAAACAGATTTTTTTAAAGCCCTAGTCTTTCTCACATATAGTGAGCCATTTTGTTGTTTTTAGTTCTTAAGTGCATGACTTTACATTTATCCTTATTAAGTCTTCTGCTGTTAGATTTAGCTTGCTATTCCAGCCAATTGGAATTACTTGAAAAGTTGATTCTATCTGGGCCGGCCCAGTGGCTCAGTTGGTTGGGAGTTAGCTTGGGAGTGCAAACTCTGAGCAGGAGGGCCGCCGGTTCGATTCCCACATGGACCAGTGGTGCTGCACCTGAGCTGAGCTGCTGATGAGCTGCCAACAGGTGGCAGGATGGCTCAGCAAAAAAAAAAAAAAAAAAAAAATTGATTCTGTCATAAAGATATTTGCTTTCCCATCCCAGATTCCTGTCATTTGCATATTTGATCCTCATCCTCTTCAGTGTCCTCATCCAAGTCGTTCATTTATAAAAAAAATGTTGCAGATGATGAGTTTCTCTGGGGTCCCATGGCACATCACTAAACCTTCTAAACTTATCTGCTCTCTATACGGTTGTATAGTTATCTGTAAAGCCACTTAACTATTGTAAAATTCATATTTTTCACCTTGAACAGGGATGTCAAGAGAGACTTTATTTTGTGCATTACTGAAGTCTAGAAATATTTATGCTTACATCATTCACTGGTCAAATCATATAAAAAAGGAAAACCAGTTAGTTTGATTATGACTCCCAGGGACCCCTGATGCCCTGCCTAGATACTCATAAACTAGTCTTTTTTTTTTTTAACTCCCCCTCCACTCTTTATGTTTTTGATGTCATATTTTGTATGTTTTTGTTTTGTGTGTCCCTTGATCATTTATTGTAGTTATAATTTTACTACTATTGTCTGTTAACCTTTATATTCATTTTTTAAGTGGTTGATTCACAGTGATTATTGTATATTTGCCTTTATTGGTGAGATTTTTATTCTTTCTTGTATTTTCTTATTTCTGGTTATGGCCTTTTCTGCATAAAAGAGATTATGTGAGAGTCTAGGAATCACACCTCGGCCGTGTTCCTTGTCCTTCTTCCTGCCTGTCTGGCTTGGTTGCTTTCTTTTGAGGCTCCCACCACTTCCTCTTTTCTGATCAGTTTCTTCTTCCTGGTCAAATTAGGTTCAGAATATAATTCTACTCATTTCTTCTGCCTCCTGGGTGATAGAATAATTAGCAAGGCAAAATGTTTATTATATATGCTGCTTTTCAGTTGAATGAGATTTTTCACTAGATGTTCAAGGTGTAGAAATCTTTTTATCACTTTGCGACAGAGGGCTCCTACCAAGAAAGTAAATTTCACTGTTACTCAGTAATCGGGACATCTGACTGGCTTCATTTCAGAACTCACAGGTCTCACTCTTCTTGCCAGAGGTCCTCCCTGATCTGCCCACAAATCCAAGGAAATCAGTTTTGACCATTTATTTACTGCATATTTTGTGTTTTGAAGCTGACATGAGAGTAGGGTGTAATCTCTTCAGTGCTTGCCCTTTTATGCCGTAACTAACATAGTGATATTGGCATGTTTTTCAAACGTTTTATTTTCATCATGCTGGAGTCTAAATTAGGATTATAAGTAGGGAAATTAGAAGTTCATGACATCTTATTGTCCCGAGTTAGCTAGTTTCTAATTTTCTTAGATGCTATGGACATCTGTCTACTTGCCCCTCTTACTCAAGATAGAGCTCGTAAAACTTCTCCCTCTCTATGCCCTAGGCTCTTTCTAGAAGAGGGCATTCAACAGCTGGTAGGCCTGAGGGAGAAGGTTAAACCAGAGTTGTAAATTAGTAGAGACCATTCAGAGGCTGCCTTATCGCAAAAGGGTAATTTATACCTCAGGACTGGGACCACGGAGCAGCTCTTCAGGGAATCTCAGTTACATACAGGAAAGATCACTCCAGATATTGCTTGTGTTCCTCTGTTACTTCCACTCAAATGCTTTCTGCTGTGCCTCCGCTCTGAGGTGTGGATTTCCACTTAGCGATGCATATTTTTAACATACACTCAACTCATTCTTTTAACAGGTAAGATTTCTGTATCCTTATATTTAAATGATCAGAGATACTGTGAGATGTTGTGAATTCCAAAATGATCACAAGGTATTTATTAGGGCTGAGTATTTGGGAGAATGCAAACAAATAAACAAAAATGTAAATCATACCAACACATTTACAAAGCACATAAGAGAGAAGTTATTCCTTCAAATAGCTTATGTTTCATTGGAATGAATTCAATGTATGAAGCAATCAGAGAATATGATAAAATGCCAAATTATACATTGGTAGCAACTACTTAGACTCCACCAGAGTAGGTTTTCCTAATCTGCGCTCAGCTTACCTCTGAGAAGGAGCAGACTTCTGTCTTTCCAAAATTGTTTCTTGCTGAATTTGTTATTGTTTTGGTAAAAGCAGAGGCCTGGAACTGTAGTTACCAGTGACCTTTAGTCTCCACCTCTAGGAATGTGGAACTGAATGGTATTCTTGTTCCCGCAGCCAAGTAAAGAAACTGTAGTGTCCCAAGAACATGAGTAATTCAGATAAATTTGAGGTTTATAGATCTTAAAACCTCGGATGAGAAAATATAGTGTTGTGTATTTGGTTTGGCTGTACTATTTTGAGTTAATTTTAGGGGTAACTTTAGAATCAATTTTTGAATTCCAGCCTGAAATGACAGTCATTTTGCTTAGTCATGATTGGTTAGGTGTAATGCCACATTATATTGAGAAGACTAGGAACTGTTGCTATATATTAACCTTGCTAGGCACTGACATTTGAGAAGGAAAAGAACACCCTACATTCCTAAAGGTTGAGCTGTTGCTATGTTGCAAAATCCTGTTTGCCTTGATTCCTGGTAATCTTCACTAATCTTTCAAGGAATCATCAGTAGTGATGTACTCAAGAATGGTATAGCAACAAAGTCTCCCAAAGATTAACATCTTTTATTACACTGTAATAAAAGTTATGCGAATGTGCTGGAGCGCTGCCCTATCCCCTGGTCGACTCCCCCCCCACCCCCACCCCCACCTCTCTCACTCTCACTCACTCACTCAAAATATCTGATAACTGAGATGGCTACTAAGTGACTAACTTAGTAGCGCGGTGGGGGAGCATATACAGCATGGGGACGCTGGACAAAGGGATGATTCAGGTCCTGGATGGGACAGAGTGGGACAGCTCGAGATGTCATCACACACTACTCAGAATGGAGTGCAACTGAAAACTTAGGAATTGTTTATTGCCGGAATTTTCCATTTAATATTTTTAGATTGTGGGTGACTGAAACCGTGTTGAAACTGGATAAAGGAGGACTGCTCTGTAAATACACTGCAGTTGGTGCCTTTCTAAGAACAGATACATTACAATGTTCTAAGTTGAGATTTTTGGAACGCTACATACAATTTTCAGAGCCCTTTTAGGAACACCTGTCTGTTTCCTAGAACTGCGCTCTTCTGACATTTAGGTGGTCTTAACAGTGAATACCTGTCATTGCCCACATTGTTGTGGTCAGGGGGCTATCACAGCAAGTGATCTAAACTGAATGGTTGGAAAGAAACGCCACCAAAGTGAGGAACATTTATGGTTTTCCAAAGCAAATTGCAGTTAAATTGTTTCAACAATAAATGCATTCTCACACCATTGTCATATGTTAACAAATATCTTTTTTTTTTTAGTGATGTCCTCGCATTACCCATTTTTAAGCAAGAAGAGTCAAGTTTGCCTCCTGATAATGAGAATAAAATCCTACCTTTTCAGTATGTGCTTTGCGCTGCCACCTCTCCAGCAGTGAAACTTCATGATGAAACCCTGACATATCTCAATCAAGGTTAGATGCATCCTTATTAGTTAGTATTATTATCACAGATCTGCTGGATTCATGGTATTTAATTAGGCACACTTTATGTAAAAAGTACTTCTTTCTAGTGTGACCTGTCAAAATCAAAGGCTCACATCAGGGATTTGAGTTTTAATGTCATGTTTGATATATGTTACTTACTTCTTTTGTCTACCTGCCCATTTTTAGTTCCCATCTCTCTTTTTTACCTAATCCACATTCCCTGGTTCCATCCCCATTGGTTCCTGTCTGAGAAGTATTACCCTATCCAGCATTATTGTTTACCAGCTGTGTGGCCTTGGACAAGTTGCTTAAACTCTTTACCTTTCAGTTTCCTTATCTGTAAAAATGGGATTGGTAATTCTTTAGAGAGTTGAATCAATTACATGATATAATGTGTGAAAACACTTAGCACTGTGCCTAGCATAGAGTAAAGGATTATAATTGTTGTTACTAATGCTGATAACATTATACTGTTGTATGGTCAACCAACTGAATTTTATTTGATTTTTTTCCTGCCTCTAAGAAAGTGGCATTTAACTATCTGCCATACACCCCTAAGCAAGATATTGTGGGGGATACAAACTTTCATAAGATTCTATTTCTACTCTTCTAAGATGAACAGGGTTTTTACTAAGTTTTACTCTAGCCTTAAGTGATTTGAAACTTTTTTCTACAGTGGGTCACTTCTAGATTATGCTGGCAATATAGCAGTAATGATGATGACAGCTGACACATTGAGCCATTAAGTGCCAGGCATTGTTTTATGAGCTTTCTATGTATTAAGGCATTTAATCCTTTCAACAACCCTATGAGATGGGTTACTAAATATTATTCCCATTTAACAAATGAGGCAACTGAGGCAAAGATTAAGAAACTTGCAAAGGTCACACAATGGAGGAAGCAGGTTTTGAACTCGGGGAGTAGTTTGGCTTCCAGCTACATTGAACTCCTGAGAAAAGGGACCAGGGCTTATGTACGCTTTTATCCTGCACAAAATCTAACATCACTTTTCATGCAAAGCTCCAAAAAGGTTGCTAAAATGCTGTTTTGGGGGAGGGTAGGAGAGTGTGGAGAAAGAGGAATCTTTAATTATTCAGTAATTCCAAGTCAAAATTCTGTCCGAAAGAGGGATACTCCTGATGGTATTTCAAGGGCAGTGGTGTACACATCTGTGCCTGGACCATTATCTAACCGCCCCAACACCAAGCTGATTCTAGACATGTGGGTCCACTCCAGGCCCTTCAGTCTGCCTGCAGGTAAACCATTAGGGGAGGGGTAATGCGTCACACCCTGGGGTGTCATGGGACTAAGGGGTTCTCACTCCTCTTTACAGTACACAGGCACCAGCTCCCTCCTGTATGCCCTGGGGTCCACTGCACACCCACCCCTCCTCGCAGCCCAGATCTACCAGCTGGCGAGTCTGAACGGGCGTCTGACAGTTCTTTCCCCCCAGCCCCCGGGACTCACACCCCTCAGCCCTCACACCCCTCAGCCCATCCAACAAAGTGGGGTGGCCCCATACTTACTGTCATCAGAGAACACCACTCTCCTAAAATTCAACTCACTGCCATCACAGCGAACCACTCGGAAACTCTCCTGCCAGCTGAATTTTATTCTTTCTGAATTTTGCAAAGTTAATTGATGATGAGTATAATACGTAGTTACTTTTTCTTCTAGGACAGTCTTATGAAATCCGAATGCTAGACAATAGGAAACTTGGAGAACTTCCAGAAATTAATGGCAAGTTGGTGAAGGTAAAAGAAAATGAGGAAATGATTCCACTGCACATCCTTTTAGTGACCCTTTGTAATATTGTTTTGCTTCCATATGGGCTTGGTGATATCTCTTACCTGCTACCATTTGCTAGCAGAATGGTAAACTGTGGTGTTAATTCTTCGGGGTCAGAGTGAACCCCCCTATTCACATGGATTTTCACAGCTGCAAGAAGCAAGGCTTACCACTCCATCTCATGGTGGTCTCCTGGCTCCATGAAGTTCTACTCTTTTCGAGTAGAATAAAGTACTCTCCTTGAGATCTTTAGAGAAGCTCTAGTGTCTCTTTGGATACTTGGTCTAGTAGCAAGGGAAACAGAAGCTACTATTGATGAATATCGGTTTTCTTAGTGTAGGCTGACAGTATGAATTCACATTTGGGACAGAGAAGTTTGGTCAGCAGCTGTAAAAGGTGGTAAGGAGGATATTAATAGGCACCTCCACAAAGTAAGAGTAACAAAAGGAAAGTTGATGGAAACAGCCCCTACCTACTCTCAGTGTTTACAGTTTGTATGGTGGGTTAGCAAGCAGGGGACTTGATGAGATTTTCATATACAATGGAAGAGCCAAGCCAAATATTACATGGTAACAATAGAGGCACGCAGAAATGCTTCTGATAGGAGTCCTTTGTACCCAGTTACCATCAGGACTGATGTTTACGCCAAGTTTTAAATATGGTACCAGTTAACTGTAAAGATTATATCTGAGCAATTATAAAATTCACTATGAAATAGTTTGGTATGGTGTGAGTTTTAGAGTGAAACAGGTCTTAAAAATAATTTTAGGTTGTGTCTAGAAACTGTGTGACTCCTGCAAATTTTCCTTTGTGGGATTTTTCAGGGATCCTATGATCATTTGATTTTCTTGCTTCCTTTTAGAGTATATTCCGTGTAGTGTTTCACGACAGGCGACTACAATACACTGAACACCAGCAGCTGGAGGGCTGGAGGTGGAACCGACCTGGAGATAGAATTCTTGACATAGGTGAGTTAGAATCTATTGCCCAGAAAATGCCTATAACTATGATCTGAGAATTGGTTTTATGTACTTGATGTTTACTATGATTCAGAATGCTTCAGGGGCTCAATTAGCATGAACTTGGACTTGGTTATTGACTAAGCCTAAAAAATTATTGGTATGGGGCCGGCCGAGTGGCGCGATGGTTAAGAACTGGCTTGGGATGCCAGAGGGCCCCGGTTCGGATCCCACATATGAGGGCCAGTGACACTGCCCTCCACAGCTAAGATGCTGAACAACAGCTCAACCTGGAGCTGGGCTGCCGTGAGTTGCCGGCGACGGTGTAGGCTGCAGCCCCTGTGGCAGTGGGTTGCCATGGGCTACCGTATGTAGCCAGCAGCCAGCGTGAGTGGCCAGCAGCCGCAGTGAGCGGCCATCCAGAAGCCGGCGACTGATCTGCCTCACCGGGAAGAGCACAATGATGGTGCCAACTTGGGCCAGTGAAGCAACGTCCTCCACAACTAGACTGAAGAACAAAAGGACAGCAACTTGTCTGTTCCCCTTCCCCCAATTCCCCAGCACTGTTCCCATACCTGCAATTCCCCAATAAAAATCTTAAAAAAAAAAAAAAATTATTGGTATGATGATATCAAAATTAAATTTGGAAGTGTAGACACTTCAGTTCTATAACAGTTGCATCCATTACTTCAGGGTGATTTTGTTTTTTTAATTTAGTTGTAATAAAATACATATAACAAAATTTGCTATTTTAATCATTTTTAATAAGTGAAATTATCCAATATTTGTCTTTTTTGTGATTGGCTTATTTCACTTAGCATAATCCTCAAGGTTCATCCATGTAGTTTCAGAATTTCCTTCCTTTTTATGGCTGATAATATTCCATTGTGTATAGATGCCACATTTTATTTATCCATTCATCCCTCAGCAGACAGTTGGGTTCATTCCATCTTTTGGCTTTTGTGAATAATGCTACTATGACCATGGGTGTACAAATACTTACTTCAGTCTCTGCTTTCAGTTCTTTTGGGTACGTACCCAGAAGTGGAATTGCTAGATTATATGGTAATTCTGTTTTTAATTTCTTGAGAAACTACCGTATTGTATTTCACAGCGACTGCACATTTTATGTTCCTGTCAGAATTGCACAGGGCTCTAATTAATCTGTCTCCTCACCAACACTTGTTAATTTCCTTCCTTCCATCCTTCCTCCTTCCCTCCCTCCCTCTCTCTCTCCTTCCTTCCCTCCTTTCTTCCTTCTCTCTCTCTCTCTCTCTCTCTCTCTCTCTCTCGATGGTAGCCATCCTAATAGATACGAAGTGGTATCTCACTGTGGTTTTAATTTACATTTTTCTAATGATTAGTGATGTCAGGCACCTTTTCATATTGGCTGATGGAGAAATGTGTGTTCAAGTCTTTTGCCCATTTTTTAATCTGGTTGTTTTGTTGTTGTTGAATTGTAGGAGATTTTTTTTTTCCTGGATGTTAGATGTTAACCCCATATCAGATATATGATTTGCAATATTTTCTCCCCTTCTGTGTGGGTTGTATTTTCATTGTGTTGATAGTGTCCTTTGATGCACAAAAGTTTTAAATTTTGATGACCAATATATCTATTTTTTAAAATTGCCTGTGCTTTTGTTTTTATATCTAAGAAATCATTGCAAAATCTGTCATTAAGCTTTTTCTGGTATGTTTTCTAAGAATTTTATAGTTTTATGTCTTATGTTAGGTGTTCAGTTAATTTTTGAATATGATGTAAAGTAAGGGTCCAAATTCATTCCTTGCATGTGGATATCTAATTTTCCTAATGCCTTTTGTTGAAAAGACTATCCTTTCCCATTGAATGGTCTTGGCACCTTGTCTTAAAATCATTTTACCATGTGTGTGCAGGTTTGTTTCTGGGCTTTCTGTTCCATTTGTCCATCTTTATGCTACACCACAGTGTTTTGATAACTGTAACTTTGTAATAAGTTTTGAAGTCAGGAAGTATGAGACCTGCAATTTTATTATTTTTCAAGATTGTTTTGGCTATTCAGGATCTGATGTTTTGTTTGTAGTAGTATGTAAAAGGGGCCAGGTTTTTCCCCTAAATGCTGCAAGTTCTTTTGTTGTTGTTTTTAAATTGGGGAATTGGGGGAGGGGAACAGTGTTGGGGAATTGGAGAAGGGGAACAGCCAAGTTGTTGGCCTTCAATCTTAGTTGTGGAGGGTGCAGCAAGTTCAGCTCCAAGTCTAGTCACCGTCTGGCTGGCCATGGGCAGCTTGCGGCGGCTCAGCTCAAGGTGCCGTGTTTAATCTTAGTTCTGCAAGTTCTTTTATTTTACTAATCTCTGAGAGCTAGGTTAGTAATTTGTTTCACCTCAAGTCAGAGACCTGGGATTAGAATCTGTCTCTTGGTTCGCAGTTCAGGTTTTCCTGCTTTGCTACACAGAGTAGAATATTTTTTTTAAATTGTGGGACATAGGGAAGGATCTTTACAAACACACATACAGTCTCTTCATCAGTGTACTTTTAATCCCAGCATCTGTGTCTTTCATCTCTTATTGGTTATTACCTCCTATTGGTAAACATAGTTAAACAAATCTAAGTACTACCAGTTTTACCTGAGAAAACACTGGTTCTCATACAGATGCCCTGATATCCATTTGATAAACTGGTTAGGATGAATCCAACACCACTAACACTGGAGTGGGACCCACTTGATGCTTTCTTGTTTAAATCATTGATACTAAAAGTAATATAGTTATAACACAACTATGACAGTAAATATCAGCCTGGCCTTATCTCCTAGTTTGAATAGTAATCAGAGAAATCAGGGAATGATATTTGAGTGTATGCTATATGGAGTGGAAAGCAAAGTTCTACTACAGCCTGTTCATTTTTGCTTACCTCTTGAATATAAGATGTGTCACTGTATTACAGGATTATTTGGTGACTTCATAAGTCCACATCGATCTTTACGTTAAATTTTTCCCACTTCTATCAGTGCTATGATGCCTTCTGCCTTTATTCAGACACTGCTTTATCTTTGTATAGCAATGTTCTTGGTGTATTTCTAGCAGTAATGCTAATCTTAAAACTATAAATGAAGCAGATTATAAGTTACAATTTTCATGACACTAGAGCTAGTGTGTGTATACTAAATCTGTCTTTAAATAGAATTTTGGCAAATTAAAAGCAAGTGGCTTTTAAATTGTCTTATTTTTAAAAGTTGTTAAAGTGGGAGAAGGATACTTAGTCAAAGAACTTAGGTCAGTTTTAGCTCTATTCAAAGCCTTTTCACTGGCAAGAAGAGGTTTACATGAAAATGTTGATAACTAGGGACCATAATACCTGTATAATAACCAGTGCTTTCTTATTTAAACCCAGTAGTGCTCAGAGTTGTTCAATGATTACCATTTGTTTCTCAGATATCCCAATGTCTGTGGGTATAATCGATCCTAGGGCTAATCCAAACCAACTAAATACAGTGGAGTTCCTGTGGGACCCTGCAAAGAGGACATCTGTGTTTATTCAGGTAAGGCATTGCAGATGGGGTTCTAATTATGAAGAGTATCTCTTACTACCAGTTTGTTTCTTAAAGGATTAAAACATGTTGAATTGGAAATCTTTACGAGGTACCAGCCTAGCTATCCAGTGCAGACTCCTCAACATTTGCCTGAAAGCAATGAGGAGTTTCTGAATTGCTCTTCCTAATTTCCCCAATTTATTTATTTGTTTCTTTCCAAAATGCTTGCTAATGGCTGCATAATATTTTATTCCATGTGTAACATACCTTTCCTAACAATTATTTAGCATTGAGATTGTCTGAATTTTTCACTGTTATCCATAAAGTTAATTTGAACATCTTTATACTTAAAATTTGATTCGCATATCTGATTATGTCCTTTGGGTAGATTCCTTGAAAATTTTTATTTGTCATAATGATAGCTAATAGTTTATTGCGTATGTCCCATGAGATAGTCACTGTGTTAAGTAAACACTTTGTGTACATGATTTTATTTAAGATTCTCAACAATAATCCTGTGGAGTAAGACTAGTCCTTGAAATTTAGAGAAGTTAATAACTTACCCAAGCTAGAATTTGGTCGATTCCACCATTCGATTCAGGAAAGTCTTAGACTCTATGCAGTAGCCAAGCAAACCTTTTTTCCTGTATTGTCTGTGAGCTTTCATATTTACCATTTTCCCAGGATGGATTGTGCCTCTGCTTTCTAAATCAGCCTAAAAGTCCAGGAAACTTTTACTAATGGAAATCATTTCTCTTTCTTATTAACTCTATATTCTCTGAAGCAGTTAATGAGTTTAATTCCTTATAGTAGCTTTGGTCTCCATTTGTAAATCGTTTAAGTTTTCCTCATTTGCTCCTTTAGAGTATAAATCCTTCAAGATCAAAAAGAGAGTCAAAATTTTTTGTAGGTGTTCATAATGCTTTTTAAAAGTTTTGCTGTTAGTTGCTTAACAAATGTTGACTGGTTTGGCTTTCAGGCGGTACTGAAAGCTGGGTGTTGTATTCTCTTCAGGTGCACTGTATTAGCACAGAGTTCACCATGAGGAAACACGGCGGAGAAAAGGGAGTGCCGTTCCGAGTACAAATCGATACCTTCAAGGAGAATGAGAATGGGGAATATACCGAGCACTTACACTCAGCCAGCTGCCAGATCAAAGTCTTCAAGGTATTCCCGGGTATTGTGCTGGCCCTTGGAGCTTTCCTCCTCATCTTTCAGTTGTAACGTTAGTCACCAAGTCAGAAAACCAACGTGTCTCTTTTCAAAAGCTATGAAAACTCAGCCTAAGTTAGCTAGCATCATCGAAATAGTTAGAGATGCCTGGTAAAGAAATTTAAATGGGGATGGGCATGGGAGAAGAGGAACTTGGAAAAGAGAGCTAGAAGCAAAAACATGAATTTTCTTTGAATGTTCTTAAAGCCTGTTGAACTTACAAGCTTTTATAAAAGCTCACAAAAATTATGAAAAGTTGACAGTTTTGGTTACACTTGTACTTGATCTTCTTTCCTTATTTTGGTCTTTGTTTTTATCACATGGATAAATATGTTCTCATTGCAAAAGATTCATTAATACAAAACTATTCAGAGAACGACACTGAAGTCCTCCTTTACCACTGTTACCCTGACTCCCCAACCTCTCCCCAGAGGTAACCACCGTTAGAATTTAGTATGTATCCTCTGGTCCCCTTCTGTGCTTTAATATACACATGTACATAGGTATACATATAGTTTCTTTCAAACATAAATGGGATTATACTGGATGAACTGTTTTGAGGCTTGCTTCTTTCAGTTAACTGTGTGCTTTAGAGATCTTTCCATGTCCGTAGCAGTAGAGCTCTTATTTTTTTTCAACTCCATCAAACTTTTAAATTTCCTATTTTCAGACTTATATGCAATGATGCATCTTGTCTTTACATCACTGTACATACATCTTTGTTTCACATGTGACTATTTAAGTTTTTAGAAGTAATATTGTTGGGTCGAAGATGAGTACTTGAGTTTAAAACAAAGCATTTCTCATTTCAGCCCAAAGGTGCAGATAGAAAGCAAAAAACAGATAGGGAGAAAATGGAGAAACGAACACCTCATGAAAAGGAGAAATATCAACCGTCCTATGAGACAACTATACTCACAGAGGTAAAAGGTTTTCTTTTGGTGACAATTTCAGTCAGTACTTTTTACTCTTAAGAAAAATCCAATTATTTTGTAGTGTGTGTGTGTGTGTGTGTGTGTGTGTGTGTGTGTATGTGTGTATATATATATATATACACACACATAAAATCATTATGTTATAATTTACCTGAAACTAATACAATGTTATATGTCATTTATATCTCAATTAAAAATAAATCACTTCCCGCCTGGTCAAAACTTATTTGTCCTCTTAGTTATGGGGGCCTCTGAGGAATTACGATTTACTTTTGCTAATCAAGATGTGCTATTCAAGTAACAGTATTTTGGTGCAACACTAGGGTCAAATGTACTTTTCAGTACCTGAGTTGTCTTTTGTTTTTAGTGTTCTCCATGGCCCGAAATCACGTATGTCAATAATTCCCCGTCACCTGGCTTCAACAGTTCCCATAGCAGTTTTTCTCTTGGGGAAGGGTAAGTCTGGGAAATGAAATGGGCTTGTGTTTGTCCAAAATGTGTATTTTTTTCATTATCTTTTTATAAACGAGATCTTTCCAAATCCATACTTACTTCTATTTGGTCAGTCTTTGATGATGGATTTATATAGTAACTGAGGTTTGGATTACCTTCAAAATAGACTGAAAGCGTTTTCTATAGCCCTTTCTCTTCTTCTTCCTCCCATTCGAAAATCACATTCGTGGTCAGTTTTTTAGTGAGTTGGGGACTGACTTCCTGGGCTTTTCACGTCTCCTTATTGCTGCTTGCTTGTGGTGGGTTCACTTCCTAATCGTACTTGCACCAGCGCGTGATCATTGGGAATTGAAACACAGTTGTACAAACACGAATACCTATTTTGCTACTTGTTAAGAAGGTTCCTAAAACCTAATTATCATGAATCTTTTGCTAATTGGTAGAAGAAGGTTGAAGATGATAGCTAAAATAAAGTTTTGATATTATCTTTGGGGTGCATTTAATCCTGCCTTATTATCTTTTTACTATCAGAGATCATTGAAAGTTGGTACAGACACCTATTCCAGTTAAAAAAAGGTCTTATAATCCTAGCATTTAGCACATATTCTACATAGGCCATATTGAAATTTCAAATAGGCTATTAAATGTGTAAGTATATTGTTTGGTTGTAATGTTTATTTTTGAATTAATTTAGGCTCTATATTTCAGGCTCTATATTCAATCTACTTCTGAAAGTATTTAACTAAGGTAGCTTAAATATTCAAAATGTAACAGTTAAGACTAAAAATAGGTAGAAGTGGTAGAAAGAGTAGATAACTAGGGCCCTGAGATTAGTTCATCACTCAATTTGAATACTGAATTTGAATTTTGCAACTAAGGCCCAAAGAAAAGAAGAAAAAGATCTTTTTTGAAAGAAAAATGGTTTACCACCCATATGGGTTATTCAGACTACTTAAGCAATTTTACATATTATATAGGATTTAGGAGTTCATTCTCCCCCCCACCCTCTTATCTTTGTCATGTACTTCATTATTAGGCTCAAATTTTCTTCCATAAAAGAAGTAAACATTAGGGAAGAGGGAGAATCTATAAAGCAAAAGGAAGTACAGAGAAAGACCAATGGTGTGGAGATAGCCCTTGGGTTACAAATTAGATAGCACTGATTTTTTAAGTTCCTTTAAAAATAATTGTGTTTATTATTATAAAAAGCATGTGATCACATTGCATTACATAAATTTTATTCCAATTTTTTATTGTATATGTTTGTACATTTATATATTTAATGTGGTAATAATATACTACTTTTATATTCTGATATTTTGTTTACATTCTATTAAATTTATTTTAAACAGTCTTTATGCCACAATTTATCTAATCAGTCCCAACTTATTGGAATCTTGATTTTATTTTCAATTTAAACAATAATAAAAAATGTTCTAAATGACAGTTTCTCTTCCTTACCCCCCAGCCCCCCAAAAAAAGTCTTTACATTAAATTAACAGACAGTAGAAGTATTGGGTCTAAGAGTAAGAGTGTTTTATGAGAAAGCACAGATTCCTTTAAATTTCTAGCTTAGGGCTTTTTATGAGGATGAAGAATGAGATAATGAACCCTAGTATGTACCATGGACTCATCCTTTCATTATAAATGTTTCTTTAGAAATGGTTCACCAAACCACCAGCCAGAGCCGCCCCCTCCAGTAACAGATGTAAGTCTAAAGTTAAATGTCAGTTATTTGTAATGTCTAATAATATTTTGATGACTGTGCAATTCAGTAGAAATGCCCAGCTTTTAAGGAGTATTCATTTAATCATTAAGCAAACATTTATTAAATTTTGACTGTGACCAGGTAACACAGGACCCTTGTATTTAAGGAACTTACAGTCTAGTGGGGAAGATAAGGATGGCATTCCACGGGCACCTTGCATGGTTAGAGAAAGAAGACTGATGTATAAACAACTCCCAAGCAAACTAGGCCTGTCTGAGTGTGGGTGTGTTTGGTTATGTGTTACCTAATGATGTTAACATTTACCTTTTTTAAGTTGAATCTGTTTAGTTACCAACAAAATGCTTTCTCTCTTTCAGAACCTCTTGCCAACAACCACACCTCAGGAAGCTCAGCAGTGGTTGCATCGAAACCGTTTTTCTACATTCACAAGGCTTTTTACAAACTTCTCAGGTTAAATTTGCTTGTCTTTTGTTTTCCCCAGCGTGGGATATTCTTTTACTTTCTAGGTCCTCCTGGTATCCATGTGAGGTTTTGTGTGTGTGTGTGTGTGTGTGTGTGTGTGTGTGTGTGAGAGAGAGAGAGAGAGAGAGAGAGAGAGAGAGAGAGAGAGAGAGAGAGAGATAGAGAGAGAATATCTTACTAATTAAATGAATTTCATAGAACCCTTTAGACTTTCTCACCAGCTACAGTTGTGCTGTGAAATGCTTAAAAAGAAAGGCCTCTTAAACTCATTTAAATTTTAAAATATTCTTTATAATACTTAAAAATGTATATTCTATATAGTACTTTATCAAGGAGCATTTGCAGGTAGTCTGAAATTTTCCCCTTTATATCGCTATATTGTATTTTACTTACACATTTCACTTTTATTTAACACCTTCAGTGTACCATGTATGGTAGGAATACACAAATGGATAAGGCGTACTTCCTGATCATTTATCATCTAGTATCAGAAAAAAAACAAATCAAAAATAAAACCCCAGAAAAAAGGTAAACAAGTAGTTGTGATTAAGTAGATACAAAAGTGAGGTGTTTGGGGGAAGGCCCTGAGGTTAGGGAACGCATGACGCATGAGGGACGCAGAGGCATCTGTTGGTCAGACAGTGGAAGGGTATTTCAGGCAGGAGGAACAGCCTGCTCCTTAGACATCATCAGTATAATGAAAGCATAGGGTTAAGTAGAGAAGTTAATTGAGCTGGAATTGAGGTGGGAGAGGAAGCGGAGGCCAGGTCATGGAGACCCTTATATACCATGGAAAAAATTATGGGTTATAACATACTAGTTAGTAATGAGGTGTCATTGCAACAGAGCCCATTTTAATAGTCATAAACAAAGAATCGTTGCCTCTATCACCATTTTCTTATATTTATTTCAGGGGCAGATTTATTGAAACTAACTAGAGATGATGTGATCCAAATCTGTGGCCCTGCAGATGGAATCCGACTTTTTAATGCATTAAAAGGCCGGTATGTAATTAGTGTTAAAATATCAGTGAGATTGGATTTCAGATGGATTTGGATTCAGGGACTTCACAGTACTCTTTGTGTAGCTAAATACAGCTCATCAGAACATTCTTATTGCATGCCAGCTATGTTCCACATAAACAAAGATGAAAAATATCCTTTCCCACACTTGATTGAAGGCATTCCTCACGGTATTACATTTTTCATTTTCAGGTAGTTTTTTCATTCAGAAATATTCATTGTCCCTATTAGAAGCCATTGGGCTCTGGAGATACATTTAGTGAGCAAAACAGGGAAACCATTATCATGGAGTTTACTTTTTAATGGGGAGAGAGATAAAGATACAAATAATAAATATTTTGGATAGAGATAAATGCTTTGAAGGAAAACAAACAAAAATAAGGTTGTGGCCTATAGAATACCCAGAATTTCGTCAGGAAAGACCTCTCTGAAGAGGGGATATTTAAACTGAGCTATGAGAAGAATGAAAGCTATGGGGTCTTAGGAGAGAAGGGACAACAGGTGTAAAGGCCCTGAAGTCACCGTTAGCTAGAGAAGAGGTCATTCTTAAGTTTGGATAGAAATTGTGTAAGTGGCTGCTTACAAATATTACTTATAATACAGAGTAATTTTTAGTCTCAGTTTGTGATTTCCAATTTCCAATAGGTACTGGTAATATTGATGGAAAAAAGAAACAGGTCAATGCCTTAGAACCAAATCAGTGACTAAATAATGAAACAGGTTGTGAAGTATTTCTGTACGTCTCAAGGAATATTAACTCAGGTTGGCTGTAATCTTGGAAAATTTTAAGGAAAGAGGTGAAATTCAAGTGTCAATGACTTGAGGGAAAAGAATGGATCTTTTCTTTTTAAATGTATTATCTAAAGAGCATTTAGAAATAGGAAGGAATAAGATGATCAGATCAAGGGGTAATTGAATATGGTTATCTAAGAAATAAGAACAGAAAGAAGGCCTAGGCTATTTAGGAGAAGGTAATGAGAGAAATGAGGTTCTCCGGTTTACTATATTGGCCCTTTCAAATAAAAGCTATATCTTGAACTTGACCCATAAAACAGTGGTTCACACATTTTGAATACAGATGATGGTTCCTGACTTATGATGGATTGACTTAAGATTTTTCGACTTTACAAGGATGTGAAAATGATACGCATTTAGTGGAAACCATACTGAATTGTAAATTTTGATCTTTTCCCTGGGCTCTAGTGATAAGCAGTACGATACTCTCATGATGCTGGGCAGCGGCCCTGAGATGATTTTGCCCAACTGTAGGCTAATGTGAGCATGTTTAAGGTAGGCTAGGTGTATTAAATGCATATATTTTTTAAAGATTTTATTGGGGAATTGGGGGAGGGAACAGTGTTGGGGAATTGAGGGAGGGAAACAGACAAGTTGCTGTCCTTTTGTTCTTCAGTCTAGTTGTGGAAGATGTTGCTTCACTGGCCCATGTTGGTATTGTGATCATTGCGCTCTTCCTGGGCGAGGCAGATCAGTCGCCGGCTTCTGGAGGGCCGCTCACGGCGGCTACTGGCCGCTCATGCTGGCTGCTGGCTACACACAGTAGCCCATGGCAACCCACATGCCATCGCTGGCGACTCATGGCAGCCCAGCTCCAGGTTGAGCTGTTGTTCAGCATCTTAGCTGTAGAGGGCAGTGTTACTGGCCTTCGTATGTGGGATCTGAACTGGGGCCCTTTGGCGTTCCAAGCCAGTTCTTAACCAATGCGCCACTTGGTTGGCCCTTAAATGCATTTTTTTAAAGATTTTTTTTTTTAATTGGGGAATTGGGGGGATGGGCAAGTTGCTGTCATTTTGTTCTTTAGTCTAGTTGTGGAGGACGTTGCTTCACTGGCCCAAGTTGGCACCATCATTGCACTCCTCCCAGGCGAGGCAGATCAGTCGCCGCCTTCTGGACGGCCGCTCACTGCGGCTGCTGGCCGCTCATGCAGGTTGCTGGCTACACACCGTAGCCCATGGCAACCCACTGCAGCAGGGGCTGCAGCCTACGCCGTCACTGGCGACTCAGGGCAGCCCAGCTCCAGTTTGAGCTGCCGTCCAGCATCTCAGCTGTGGAGGGCAGTGTCACCGGCCCTCATACGTGAGATCCGAACCAGGGCCCTCTGGCGTCCCAAGCCAGCTCCCAACCATCGCGCCACTCGGCTGGCCCCGCCTTAAATGCATTTTTAATTGATGATATTTTCAACTTTATCGAGATGTAACCCCACCATAAGTCAAGGAACATCTGTATTTCTAAACTTGATATCAAAGGTCACAAACATTAATGACTACAGGGCCACATGTAAATGAATGACAGTCAAGTCTGGGTTGTACTGAACAGCGCATGCACCATGCAGGGTGAGCAGCTGATTGTTTTCTTGTGGAATGAGTCTTTGGATTGCCAGATCTGATTTTTCAAGAAAAGCCAAAAATTCAGAGGTTTATATGATGCCTTCTGTTAAACACACACACACACACACACACACACACACTCACGCGCGCGCACACCCCCTCCTGCCCCCAAGGGGGAGCTAATAAAACACCACAAATGAGCTGCATTGGCCCATGGGCTGCCAGTTTTCAACCCCTGCTCTATAGTATTAATGTAAATACCCAAGTTCTCCCTTAAGACGTGCTTACCATGAAAAATGTAAGACTAACAGCTGTTTTTTTCTCCTTAGGATGGTGCGCCCAAGGCTAACCATTTATGTTTGTCAGGAATCCTTGCAGTTGCGGGAGCAGCAGCAACAGCAGCAGCAGCAGCAGAAGCATGAGGATGGAGACTCAAATGGTACTTTCTTCGGTAGGTCATTCTGGACAGGCCAGCACAGATGTGAAAAACGGTGAAGAGATGACTTATGAGCATGTGTGGTGGGAGCTTATCGAACACATTTAGCATTTGCTATAAGTAATAGTAATAACTAACATTTATTGCGTTCCTAATATATGCCAGGCACTATTCTTATATGTTTTAATTTTTACAACTAGTTTCTCCTCTTTGCAGTAGATTTTATTGTTATCTCCAACATTTCAATGAGGAACATGAGGCTTAGGGATGTGAAGTCACTTGCTCCAGATCACACATTGTCAAGCAGTGGAGTCAGGATTTGAACTTGGAATTTGACTCTTGGGTCCTTCAGAAAAGTGGGCATTCCTAGTGACCAGGTCACCTGTAAGTGCAGGTGAACTTTGTACTGACTGCTGTTGCTCTCTCCCTTTTGCAGTGTACCATGCCATCTACCTAGAAGAACTGACAGCTGTTGAACTGACAGAAAAAATTGCTCAGCTTTTCAGCATTTCCCCTTGCCAGATCAGCCAGATCTACAAGCAGGGGCCAACAGGCATCCATGTGCTCATTAGCGATGAGGTAGGTTTCAGTACAGTGAAACCACCAGATGTCAATTAATTTGTCGGGCATGTGACAGGGGCAAGAGCCATTCTGCAGGGCACAGTGCTCTGTTTTCCAGACCAGAGGTTTTCAAACAGTTTTGCTTGCTTACCTCCTAAAAGTATTTTTATTTATTTATTTATTTTTAAGATTTTATTGGGGGAGGGGAACAGCGTTGGGGAATCGGGGAAGGGGAACAGACAAGTTGCTGTCCTTTTGTTCTTCAGTCTAGTTGTGGAGGATGTCGCTTCACTGGCCCATTTTGGTATTATCATTGCGCTCTTCCTGGCTGAGGCAGTTGCTTGCTAGCCATTGGACGGCTGCTAACGGCGGCTCATGCCGGCTGTGAGCCACTCATGGTAGCTCATGGCAGCCCACTGCAGCGGGGGCTGCAGCCTACGCCTCGCCAGCGACTCACAGGAGCCCAGCTTCCGGTTGAGCTGTTGTCCATCATCTTAGCTGTAGAAGGCGCATCGTCACTGGCCCTCATGTGGGATCTGAACCAAGGCCCTGCTGCTCAGAGTTGGCGTCCCAAGCCAACTCTTAACCAACGCTCCACTCAGCCGGCCCTCCAACCTTCTTTTTAAGTATAGCACATACTCTCACCAGCTGAGCCATCCTGCCACTTGTTGGCAGCTCAGTGGCAGCTCAGCTCAGGCGCAGCATCGCTGGCCCATGTGGGAATCAAACTGGCGGCCCTGTTGCTCAGAGCTCACACTCTTAAGCTAACTCTTAACCAAATGAGTCACTCGGCCGGCCCCATAACCTATTTTTATGCTTGAACATCTCTTATTTCTTATCTTACTATATTTCTCTGAAACAAAAATTTGTTTCAGCAAAAAAATTTGTTTTAGTAAAAATTGAAAAACTATTTCTTCTGAATAGAATTAGCACCATAATTATACAGTGGATTAAAACAGCATAAATGTATTACATGTTTTGATAATTAATTATTAAACATTAAGGAAAAAATGTATTAGAAGTACATCTATTAATGAAATGGATGGGATTGCACCATTCCTTATCCCCTCCCCCACAACCAATTCATCTATAGACTTTTTTTTTCCCCAAGATTTTATTGCGGGGTTGGGGGAGGGGAACAGCTTTGGGGAATCGGGCAAGGGGAACAGATAAGCGCTGTCCTTTTGTTCTTCAGTCTAGTTGTGGAGGACGTCACTTCGTTGGCCCGTGTTGGTATTATCATTGCGCTCTTCCCGGGTGAGGCAGTCGCTCGCCAGCCATTGGGTGGCCACTGACAGCGGCTCATGGCAGCTCACACTGGCTGCCAGCCACTCAAGGTAGCTTATGGCAGCCCACTGCAGCAGGGGCTGCAGCCTACACCATCGCCAGCGACTCATAGCAGCCCAGCTCCAGGTTGAGCTGTTGTTCACCATCTCAGCTGTAGAGGGCGCAGCGTCACTTGCCCTCATGTGGGATCTGAACTGGGGTCCTGCTGCTCAGAGCTGGAGTCCCAAGCCAACTCTTAACCAATACGCCACTAAGCTGACCCTATGGATGACTATTGCTTATTGATTTCTAGAATAAAATCGAGTTCAGCATCAGTTCCATTCTGTTTTTTCTCCTAGATATAAGTGGTGCAGAACCTGATTCACATTCAGTGATAGACTGGAATGGATGGAGTTTTGTTCTAATGCCATTGCTGGATTTTTTTTTTTTTAACTTCTGAGTTATGTGCCAAAAATTATATAGTGAGGGCCGGCCGAGTGGCGTGATGGTTAAGAGCTGGCTTGGGATGCCAGAAGTCCTCGGTTCGGATCCCACATATGAGGGCCAGTGACACTGCCCTCTACAGCTAAGATGCTGAACAACATCTCAACCTGGAGCTGGGCTGCTCTGTCACCCGTGACAGTGTAGGCTACAGCCCCTGCTGCAGTGGGTTGCCATGGGCTACCGTGTGTAGCCAGCAGCCAGCGTGAGCGGCCGTCCAGAAGCCGGCGACTGATCTGCCTCACCCGGGAAGAGCGCAATGATGGTGCCAACTTGGGCCAGTGAAGCAACGTCCTCCACAACTAAACTGAAGAACAAAAACGACAGCAACTTGTCTGTTCCCCTTCCCCCAATTCCCCAGCACTGTTCCCATCCCCCAATTCCCCAATAAAAATCTTTAAAAAAAAAATTATATAGTGATGTTGTGAAAAACTATTTTGAATCACCTATCATTTGACAGTTTGTGATTAGAACACTCTTCAATCCTGGTGACAGGAAAGACTTAGAAACCATGTGACCGCCACAATGAGTTTGTTATCCCGTCATTGGAATTCACATTTGCAGTAGCATCCTGGAGGCTTTTATACCCAGGGCAATGCATCTTGGTAGGATTCTAGGAGGCTGAGACTTAAACCTTTATCTTATAAAGTGGGAAAAGGGAGTTTGAGAAGCGAAAGTGGGAAAGGAAAACTGAAACTGGTTCTCAGGCAGTTTTAGGAAAGAGTAACTATGGAAGTTGGAGAACTAGAAGTCAGTTCTCACATATGGGCCTGTCATTGTCTGTGTACCTCTTAGAAAGGCTTGTTAACACAGGAAAATGCATACTCCAATTTTAAGATGACTGTTTTATACCACTTGCTTTTAAAACTTGAAAACGAAATGGGAGAAAACAAAACAAACAAAGGATTGTTTTTTCACGTAAATCTAATGTAATAAAAAGCCACATAGGGAAAATAAATATAACAAGCCAAAGTTTTTAATAATCAGCAAATTTTCTTGTTTTTTTTCAGATGATACAGAACTTTCAGGAAGAAGCCTGTTTTATTCTGGACACAATGAAAGGTAATAAAATAGTAAGACAAATACCTTTCTCTGAGGAGTTTAAGAGCTTTTCTCATACTCCTTAGAGGAGAGAGACAAAGTTTCAACCACCATATTTGAGGGAGAGAAAGTGACATTGTTAGAGGTTGTCCCTTTGTATGAATTGGCTTCCTGCTATTATCCGAATAGACAAAGTGTAACTGGTGACTCAGCCATTCTATTCCACCTTCTGTGGACAAGAGGAAATCGAGGCGTGTTGTTTTTATAATGCATATTTATTATGAGTATTCTGTGATAATAAGTATGCTGCTGTTTGCTCAGCTTTGTTGTTTTTCTTTCTCAAAGGAACTTTAACATATTTTTTCCCCTTTTACTCTGTTTCAAAGGTGACTAAAGATTATCTTCTCTCTCTTTTTGTTTTACAGCAGAAACCAGTGATAGCTATCATATTATACTGAAGTAGGTGTGAGGCATTTCATTCTCAGTGGCTGCCGCTTCTTTCACTTCTTGGAAACTCCCCACTTGAAGGGGTCGCAAATGGAGATTTGAAGGTCTGCAGGAACCCTATCCAGGGGAGTCCAGGCCATGGAGGCAGAATCCCAGCCAACTGTCGTGGCCCAAGCTCTTGTGACACCCACAGATTACTGCCCAACATGCATTTCTGCAGCTATCTCTTAGTTAAAATTTCTGGACCCTGTTGTTGTTGAATCTCCATAGAAACTCCACATCATTCGGGGTGTGTGTAGGGCATAATGATGACGAGAATCGTGTGATGTTTAATGGAAAGATGTTACATTTTATGATATGGAGCCATGTAATTTTTTTCTAATATAAAACTGAACATCTATATTCATAAGACTAGGTCCTGAATCTCTTTTGCATTAGACATACTGGCTTTTACCTACAATTGGCCCCTGAAAACCTCATCAAAGAGGAGAAAGACAGAGATAAAAAAGAGTTTTTCTTTTGGTTCCCCTGTAATTCTATGACTAACAGTAATTTTAGCTCACATTTTGGAGCATTTATTTGTGCCAGGCAGTTTGATAAATTCCTGAAATGGATTATCTTGTATAAATCCTCTTAATAATCGTATATGAAGTAGGTGATAATGATCCCTAATTGAAGAGGAAATGGAGACCTGTAGTAAAGTAGCTTGCTAAGTAACAGGCAGCTAGCAGGTAATGATGCTGAAATCCAAACCCAGGCAGCCTGGCTCTTATTAATCGCCATCCATTACTGCCACCTTTACAGTACCCTGTGCTTGCCGTCATTTCTTACTGTGACTCCTCTGGTGAGTAGGACACAACACTGAGTGAGAACTGAGTAATCAACCACTGAAAGGGACAAACCACACTCAAATAATGATGCACAAATCAAGGCCTACAAAAGATGAAAACATAGATGCTTTGTAAGCATCATCATTCATCAGATCACAGAATTCGAGGTGGTGAAAACTAGGGATTTTCTGTAACTCCCAGAATTCACTGTTCTTGAATGACCTTCTCAAACTATTTATTAATGAGATAGGCTAACCCCTGATTTCTCTTTCCCCTCTCTGCATCTGCTCTTGGTATAGGAAGTTCTTTTACTCATGAAGTGTTCTCTTATTTAAGCTTTACAAGAAATTCATACCGACCCCGTTAGCATTCTTACTATATATTTTTGTTCTTCCTTAAAGAATGATTTGTGTGTGTGTGTGTGTGTGTGTGTGTGTGTGTGTGTGTGTACATACATGTGTAAGACTATGGTCTTCTTTTTTCACATGTAAAGTTTTATCCAGAAATCCCATTACACATTATGTTGAGGTGAAAAAGATAATGTTCAAAGATTATGTATTGGATTTGGATCTCTGTGTGTGTGTTTTTAAAGCATTTGATAAAGTTTAAATGTTTTTATACAGAGATTTTTGTTCATTAAAATCAACCTGCAACATGGTCTGATTTCTTTTGGTTGCAAACAAATTGAAGACTTTGAAACTGGAAAATTAAGTCAAATAGCTTGTTTAAAACTAACCTGGGCAACTTGACATATTAGGTCAAAATATTTTTATAGTCAATGATTACCAGATGTCCCTGTTTTAGGGGGACATTTCTAGTTATTATACTAGGACTGGTTCTCATCTTCAGGGAAATCCAGCTCTCTCCTCAACAGGCTCCTTTTTTTTTTTTTTCTTATTCTGTCTGAATGTTAAACTGGGAGGGTTGGACTACATGACTTTTAAGGTCCCTTCTAAATCTGAATCTGTGACTCTTGTTGATTGCAAATTCTATTAATAGAATTAATAGAATTCTATTAATATATTTACACTTACTAATTTTTTTTTTTTTTTTTTTTTTTTTTAGCTGAGCCATCCTGCTACCTATTGGCAGCTCAGCGGCTGCTCAGCTCGGGCTGGACTCGAACCGCCGTTGCTCAGAGCTCAAACTCTTGAGCGAGCTCTTAACCAACTGAGCCACTCGGCCGGCCCTACACTTACTAATTTTTATTTGGAGTTGGGGTTGTTTTTTTTCAAGTAGTCTTCAAATTTATAGAAATGAATTTATACGAGTTTGTAATCACAGATCTTTAACCAGAAAATCTCTTAGGCTTTCTTTAGCTCTAAAAAATATTTATAGTGCCAGTGCTATATAATTGGTAAGAATGGGTGTAGTGATAGAACATTGTGATTATTCAGCTTGCTTTAAAAATTGTATCTGTTCACTACTGATCCTTTTAATTAAATGAAAATTCAAAGCCAGCTTTTTCATTATGAAAATACACAGTGATAAACAATAAAGAAGGGTATTACTATATCTACTTACCTCCTAGTCCAATTCAAGAGGTAATTATTGCAAAAAAGTTTCCCATATCTGTCTGCCTGTCTCTGTCTCTCGCTCGTTCACACACACACACACACACACACACACACACACACAAATAGTGGGCTCATGTAACACTGATGATCTACAATTTGCTTTTTGTATTTAACATATCTTGACCATCTTTCTATATTAAAATGTATAGTTCTACATCATTTTTAAAAAACGGTCATTCCCTGTGGATGCCATTTAGGTCTTCATTTGAACCTATGTCTTCATAATTTTTTGCATGTATCTCTAAGATATATTCCTAGAAGTAAAATTTGCTAGATTTTACCTTTTTAGCAATGTGACATTTGATATTTAAAATAAAGTAGATGGTTTACTGTTTCTGTTAGAGTGAGGATTTATGAGAAGGAGAATGGTTAGATTTTAGGCCCTCCTGAGAAGTAGAGTAGCATCCTATTTGACTTAGTGTTGTCTGTACTGTTCCTCTTGAAGTGTAATAGGGCCCCTGTAGAAGAATCGGCTGTATAAAGATTTGATTGTTAAAAGGGAGTGATTGGGAAATAAAAAGGGAGTTCATTGCAGGACTCTGAGGATTGAGTACTAGTTACTACATGAAATGTGGCTGTTAAGTAATAAGATTGTCCAATATTATGGCCCAATAAGAATTTTTGCCCACATAAATGATTTCTGTAAGAAGCCATTTAAAGGGACAGGAGGTGAAATGGGAATGGTCATATTGTCTGGAAAGAGATTACAGCACGACGAATACAAGACCACTAGGGACAGAAAGAGCTGAGAAAGTGAGGTCCACATGAGGGGGCCGATGTTCTGATTCCCGGAAGTCAGGCACGGTCAGGCCCTGGGTGTGTTGTGAGGGTAGATTATGAGCTCACCAGTGCGTCGGAGGAGCATGGGGAGGGTTGGCGTAATGGAACTAGCCATTTCTAATTTATGCCTCATGAAGGAGTGTTCTGAAGAAAACCCTTTGTATCCCCAGGTATTCTGGGAAAATCTTTTGTATAGGGTTGCTGCAGAAATTTGGGCTGTCTTTGCAAACGACTATGAAGGATGGAATGAAGCTTCTGCACTCCGTTTTGAAAGTAACACAAGTTTGGGATGCAAATATTTGAAGTTAGGACTGAGCCCCCTCCCTCTACTGTAGCTTTTTCAAAAATGGCTAGTACCTAACAATTCCAGATAGCTTGGGACTAGACAGCTCAAGTTGAGCCATTTTATCATTTTTCTGAATTGTTAGCTTTCTTGGCCATGGATGGTTCTCCTATAGCAATTTGATCTGTTATTGCCTCTACTGGTTTGTTCTAAGAACTCCAATCTCAACAGGTATGGCACAAATGCCCCACCTAGCTGCATAATTTATATACTGTAATCCTGCATCATTCTTCTGCTTCTAAAAATGCTGTTTTCTTAGTTGTGGGCTAAAGCTTTTCTTCTAGAATACTTATTTTTAGTTTGTGATTAAATTTTTGTTTCATTATATGAGCTCCAAGGCTTAAATGAGGAAGAATTTACTACCACTGCAAAATGGAATGAGCTGGAAAAGATGCCCCATGTGGTGTGAGATTAATACCATCAGTACCTGTTTTTTCTGAATAATTAAGATTTTATTTCTCCTTTTTTTTTACTTCTTTTAATGACCTTGTATTTTACCTTTGACTTTCAGCTTCCATCTATTTCTATTTCCACTTCCTCCTTTTTCTTTCATCTTTTCACCTCCAGATCTCCTCTGTGTTCCTTATGAATATAGGCCACTTGAACAAGTTACCTTGAGAATTGCAACTAACTAACATTTGTATTCTCAAGTGCAGAGATTTAAAAGATATATGAATTAAGTTTTCAATTGGATTAATGTGAATCATAAGGGAACTTGCTATTTAAAAATACTAGTGTATTGTGCTATTTTGTACTGTATGGAATCTTTTGGGACATGAGTAATAACCAGTTTATTATGTGAATCTGTTTTCATATTTGCATAAGGTGAGATACACATTCCTCATTTTCATTACTGCAAAATCCTGTTTTCTTTCTGAGTTCTAATGTCTGATTTTTCACTCAAGGTTTAGTTAGTATCTTTCTCTAGACATCTTTATAATTTTGCTTTAGACTTTCATTCACCTCCTTTAGGCTTATTAAGCTTGCCCTCTCTAAACTCACCCCTGCAGTCTACCCCCTCAAACCTGGTTATTACTTTCCTTTTTTTTTTTTTTTTAAGCTGAGCCATCCTGCTACCTGTTGGCAGCTCAGCGGCTGCTCAGCTCAGGTTGGACTCGAACCGCTGTTGCTCAGAGCTCAAAGTCTGAGCGAGCTCTTAACCAACTGAGCCACTCGGCCGGCCCTTACTTTCCTTTTTTAATAGGGTGTGTGTATGTGTGTGTGTGTGTGTGTGTGTGTGTGTGTGTTATACATATATGTAGATCAATCTGTATGTCCTTTTTGAAATCTTTGATAAAACACAGCTTTTTGTTGTTTGTGCTTTTAAATTGCTCTGGCGTTTTTCCTCAGATTTGCACATACTGATCTCTTTTGGTTAATAGGGATGGAATTAGTCACAAAGAGGTGCCTGTCTCTCTGGATTATAATTAAAGGTAAATTAGAAAGTAACGTACAACTTAGGGGTTAAATCTATAAGTTCGCTATTCTAAAAACTAATACAAGGCCTTAGATTTTTATCTTAAGTCTATCTGTGAAGCTCAGCACAAAGTATCCTCTGACCTATTCATTTTCAACCTCCCCATCCTGGAGAATGTATTTCTTGTGTATCTTTTGGTGGTAAAGAGTAGTCCATACCATATATACTTTGGTGTCAGATAAGCTTGTGTTCAAATCCTAGATCTTGTTCTTCTTGGATGTGACCTTGGACAAAATAATCTCTTAAACCTCAACTTTCTCATCTTAAAAAGGAGATAATACTTAATTCATAAGGTTGTTGGGGAGATTGAAAAGGATAATGAGTATAAAAGTTTTATTTTGTACTTAATACACTTATTCAGTTGCTCAGTAAATTTCAGATACTATTGACTACAAGATCACCTTCACATGTAAACATAACTAAGACAGAAGTATAAACACTGCCCAGGATGTGAAATCGGACCTTTGGTTTTTATCTGCAGCTACTGTTCTTTTTTTTTTAAAAGATTTTATTGGGGAATTGGGGGAGGGGAACAGCGCTTGGGAATCGGGGGAAGGAGAACAGACAAGTTGCTGTCCTTTTGTTCTTCAGTCTAGTTGTGGAGGGTGTCACTTCACTGGCCCATGTTGGTATTATCATTGCGCTCTTCCCGGGTGAGGCAGATCGGTCGCCAGCCTCTGGACGGCTCACAGCGGCTCTTGGCAGCTCACACCAGCTGCCAGCCGCTCACACTGGCTGCCAGCCGCACACGGTAGCTTATGGCAGCCCACTGCAGCAGGGGCTGCAGCCTACATAAACGCCTGCGACTCACGGCAGCCCAGCTTCTGGTCGAGCTGTTGTTCACCATCTTAGCTGTAGAGGGCAGTGTCACTGGCCCCCATGTGGGATCCGAGCCGGGGCCCTGCTGCTCAGAGCTGGTGTCCTAAGCCACCTCTTAACCAATGTGCCACTCAGCTGGCCCTGCAGCTACTGTTCTTGATCATATGTCTCCTCTTCCTATTCTGCTTTGACTTTTTTGTCCCTAAAACAAACCACCCATCCGTGATTGCATTTGAGTTGGTCCGTATATATGTAGGAGCATGGTCTGGAACAGGGGTCAGCAAACTTTTGAGATGGAAGAGCCAATCCTGTCCCTCACAACAGTTGAAAAATTATTTGAGATCCATAAAACAAATGAAATCACCATTATGTGAATAATACCCTTTAAAATTTGTATAAATGAAACTGATAGTTTTATTTTCATTTTCAATTTTACTTCAGAGCCACATGTACGTACCCACAGAGCCGCATGTGGCTCGCGAGCTGCAGTTTGCCGACCCCTGGTCTAGAACAAAGCAGCAACCTTTAGAATTGGACATGCAATGTTATGATTTACATATTAATGTTAGCATTTCTTTTCACTTTTCTTTGTGGTTTCTATTCTTCTATACTTGAGCTTCCTGGTCATTTAACCTCCAAAGGCCCTGCTTAGGTTGGAGGCAGAATTGCAGTTATTATGGGCCAACTGGTACCACTGAGGTAACTTACCTAGTGATTCTATCAAGACAATGAATATGGTGAATAAGTGACTTTCTAGTAAGTAGTTGTGATGTTTGTTAGAGGTCCAGGTGATATTTCACCTGACCTGGAGCTTATTGTCAAATTGGATTCTGCTATCTTAAAGAATGTTCTAACTTCGCCTTGGCTGTCATCTATAATAGTTTGGTGTCATTAACCAACAAAGCTTGTGCACGGAGACTGATGGTACCCTAATAAATTTCCATGACTACTCAAACTCTGGGTGTGTAGGCATATGAAACATTTTTAGCCTACCCACGTGACTTTTAGGCTGTTTTTTGTTACTCAGCTCACTGATTCTACAGAGTGGTCTGGGGTCTTTTCTTCCTTTTTTCTTCTGCATGTCAAGGAAAATGCAGAACATTTATATAGCACTGTTGTCAACATTTTATACTATATTAACTAGTCTTTATAAACCCCTAATGAGATATGTAGTGTTATCTCCATTTTGCAGATGAGGAAGATAAGGCACAGGAAAATTAACACACCTTGTTAAGGGTCACAGCACTTGTGAGTCGAGCAGTTGGAGTTTACATTCAAGCCTTTTGGCTCCCTGATCCATGCTCTTGATCACATGTTATACCACACCTAGATTTCAGCAGATAGGTTGATGATCAGGACATGGTACCCTAAGGACTGCTTTTTTGTGATCTGCTGCTTTTTCATTTTACAGCGTTGTTTCCTAGCCGCTTGGAATTTCTGATGTCACGTAGGGGAGAGGACTGGAATTCTTGGCTTTTTTTCCAAGCCATTCACTTTGTCAATTCTGAAACCAAGATGGCTTGGTAGCCAGTAGATCTGGCTCCATAGTTCTTGGTTGCAGTGAAAAGTGCACTGAGCTTTGGAATCTGCCTAACCTGAGTTTAAATTCCTGCCATCCATCAATCCAATAAATATCCAGTAAATAGCTACTGAGCTCCTAAATGTCAAATACGAGACTTTGTGCTGGGTGCTGATGATGCAGTAAACAAATTCCTTTTTCTCATGGAATTTAGTCAAGTGAGAGAAGACTGAAAAATATATATGCCAAGTGGTAAATGCTAAGAAGAAATACAAGGCAAGGGGATGGAGACTAAAGAGAAGCACCATTTTATTTTTTATTTTTTTAAAGATTTTTTATTGGGGAATCGGGGAAGGGGAACAGACAAGTTGCTGTGCTTTTGTTCCTCAATCTAGTTGTGGAGGACGTCGTTTCACTGGCCCATGTTGGTATTATCATTGTGCTCTTCCCAGATGAGGCAGCTCAGTTGCCGCTCACAGCAGCTCTTGGAAGCTCACAGCAGCTTCACTGCAGCCAACGCCATCGCCAGCGACTCACGGCAGCCCAGCTCCAGGTCGAGCTGTTGTTCACCTTCTGAGCTGTAGAGGGCGCAGCGTCATTGGCCTCGTGTGGGATCCGAACCCGGTGTCTGTTGCTCAGAGCTGGTGTCCCAAGCCAACTCAACCAATGTGCCACGGCCAGACCGAGAAGCACCATTTTAGAAATCTGGTTAGGAATATCTCTGATAAGGGGACATTTGAGCAAATATTGGGTTGTCGGGAAAATGACATATTTTTTTCTGTTTTTCGTTGCAAAAATGCGTCATGACTTTCCCAACAACCCAATATTAAGTGAGGGAGTAAGTATGTAGCTAGCTGGTGAAAGTTTTCTACGCAAAAGGTCCTGAGATGCGAGAGCATGATTGTCCTGTCAAAGGAACTGCAAGGAGGCCAGTGGGCCAGTGTTACAGCAGAGTAAGGGAGGGAAGGAAACAAGATGACCTAGGATTAGGGATGTAGGGTGGGAGGATGCACTTATTGTATATCTTGTAGGGCCTTATAGGTCAAGGAAGAGACATGCACTATTTTCAGAGATAGGAAACCAAGGCTGGGTGTCCTTAGCAAATGACATATGACTTCTAAGATTTCGTTTTCCCATCATAAAAATGGGTTGCAATGTGTGAATATCAGAGATGATGTAAACATTTTTTTGAAAGAAAACACTTAATCCGTCAATACATACTGAGATAATACATTGCTTGTATTTTCTATACCTTGGGCAGGCTGCAGCATGTCATGCTATTTAAGATCCCATGAGTGAGGATAAGGGGGATTATGTTCTTTAGGCATGGGAATGTGGTCCTGGCGAAAGGAAATGGGTAGCTTTAGTGGAGAATTCGTTTAGTCACTGAACATCTGTGACTGAGGGTCTCTCCTCTTCAAAAGGCTGCAGCGGCGCTAAACTCGCTTTCCCAGGGTCCCCTGCTGCAGAGACACCGCTTCCTAAACCTGTTTGCTTGGCGAGTTTCGGTTTTGCGCCGATCGCCGCCTCCAACTCCCGTCATGCTGGTGGGCGTGGGGCCGGCACGTAGACTTCATTACCCAGCCTGCCCCGGGGATCGGTCAGGACGTGCAGGCGCCTATAAGAGCCAGAGCGCTGCAGCCGGAGCCTATTGTTAGCCGGAGCCGGGGCGGTGCTGGGCGGATGCTGCTGGGAGCGCCTGAGTTGCCGGAGCCGTCTGCCCTCCGCCGCCTGCCGGCCGACCTGCCCACCCACCCTACCTCCCCGTCCTGCCGCCCTGGGAACTCCCCGACCGTCGCCGCGGTCCCGGGACTCGCGCTCTCCTCCCTCCTTCCCACCGGGCTAGGGCGGCGGCGGCAGCAGCGGGGGCGGCAGAGACCATCACGGGAGGAGGCAGCTGCGGCGGGGCCGGTAATGGGCCTGGGGGTGCGGGGCGGAGGGTGCCGCCTCGTCCTTTCTCGGGATCGGCCCTCGGGCGGCTATGGAGGAGTGGTCAACCCAGAGCCGCGCGGATTGAGGGGTCAGAAATGAGGGAGGCTTGGTCGGGAGCGGTCGGGGGGCGGGGAGCTAGGGCGCCGCTGGGAAGGGAAAGAGTAGGGAAAGGCGTGGGAGCGAGCGGCACGGAGGACGCGGGCCCGGACTGCGGGGGCAGCTCGAGGGAGACCGATGGGCGGCTTGGAAGCTGGCAGGATTGCGGATGAGGGTTGAGTTCGGAATGGAGTAGAGATGATGTAGGATGGAGGGAAGTGAAGGAAGGGGAGGGGGAATAGAGGAAAATGTGGGAGGAGTGGTTGGGAATTTGTGAGTAGCAGGCAGGAAGGGATGGGAAGGCTGGGTAGGGGCTGCAGAAGATTGGAATGAGCGGGAAGGTTTGCAGAAATCAGAAGTGGGCCAGGAGCTGAAGGATTCATTGGCGGTGTCCGTTAAGGGGAACTGGTGACTTGACATGTCCTTTCAGCTTAGGTTTTTGGTGTCCCCTATTTTTCTGGTGTAGTGTCTGAAAACGAAAGCATCACTTTCCCTGGTTGCTAGCTTGATCTTCACAGGCCCAAACACGCAGCTGACTGCCATCCATCCCTTTTAGTGCCATGCTCTTGATTCATCCTTTTTAAAGGGGTTTAGAGTGGCATTGTGACACACAAACCGTTCTTCAAAATGAAATGTTAGAAGTTATCCCCAGGAGACACAGTGTCCCCTTGTCCTACAGTTTTCAGTTCAAGGTAAATCCATAGTTGAGTCAGATTTCCCTTTTCTTGACTGACTTAACATCTTGCAAATCTCCAAAGCCAGGAGGATGTTGGTGTGTGCCAGTCTTCTAAATGACTGGATAGCCTTGAGAGTTAATGGTCCCTGCAGCGTCATGTTCCAGTTCTCCCACAAAGATCTTGTGTCCTCCATATGCTGGTAATTTAGACATGGAAAACCAAATTCTAACCTTGTGCCAGTGAATGGGTAAAAACCAGGGAGGGAGGGTTCAAGGGGGACTTCCTTGTGATACCTATTGGGCTGTCGGAAAAGTCATGACGCATTTTTGCAATGAAAAGCAAAAAATACATCATGACTTTTCCGACAGCCCAATAGTTTCAACAGGATGTTTTTGCTTGAGTGCTGTAAAAGTTCATGATCCTGGTAGTCACAAGGACACATAGATCCATGAAATTCATAATATTTGAGAATCAACCACAATATAATGTAAAAGGAGAAACAAGACAGGTCACACTTAGCAGCAAGCCTTCCTTCCTAACCCAGCTACAGATGGTAGCCCTGACACTCTTACTAGAGATTTTGGTCCCGTGAAGAAGATTGGGTTCCAGTTAAGTGGAGAGGCTTTCTCCTGTGAGATGTACCTTGTCTTATTATTTTGGACTCATTTAAAAGAGACGGCTTTTATTACCTAAACTTTGCAAATATATTCTGCATCCACAAATTTTCCTAGTCTCATGTGTTGATTTTGGGGGGTTGTTAAAGGAATCCTCATAGGTCTGAAAAGGCTTAGAACTAACACTAAAATACACATATGCTGTAGATCTATTTTATTTGATACTAGCCTAATATCTTCTACACACTATGGATCTGAATTGTTTCACATACCTTTGGGAAATGTTCAGTGAAAACACTTGAGAAAAGACCGTAGGCATGTAGCCAGAAAGTGTCTGTGGACCTTTCATTTTACTGGCATTTAAAAGCTTTAATAGAGGTTTGCATTATTTTCTTCAAAAGCATTTGTTGTTTGAGGTGCTCACTTTGGCAGTTAACTGTCAGTTATGACCTGCATTGTCAGTCACACCTTGATTATTTCTGTATGGGTTTAAGTGCTGGGAGTACAAGTGTTTCTCTTGAACACACACATTGATCCTTTGCCAATGAATGAATGAAGAGTTGAGAGAGGTAGGAATGACTGGTTTCTAATTGTGGTTTCAAAGGAGGTTGATTTGATAAATTGGAAAGTGTGGAACCTATTCTAGTTGTGGCTGTTGCAAAACAAGATCTCAGGCCACTGGAAGTGGTGCCCAGTGAATATCTTTATCTAACAAGTCAGGTTCACATCAGAGTTGGACAAGGAGAGCTGGGTTGAAATTTAAACATATTGGTTGTCAGGACAAAATCGATGGATTTTTAAAATTTTTAATAATGGGGTTAATGTCAGAGAAAGTGATGCTAATCCTGGGTAGACTGAAGAAAGCTAAGTCAATATGGACATTATTTACACATATAGCCATAGATTATTCTCAGGTGTTTTAAAGAAAATATATTTCTCCTCACATCTTTTTTTCTTTTTTTCCTTACCTACTTCCTATCATTGCCCAGAAAACACTATTCCAGAAGTGAAAGGGGGGAAGACATAGATAAAAGGACGAAGGAGAATGGAACAAGCAGCCAGCAATCCTGGCTGCACCAGCGTGCACAAAAATTAACCTAAGAGAAGTGATAACCCCGAGGGCAACTGGGTGAAGACAGTGGAGAATTCAGATAATAAAGATGGTTTGGGACCAGACCCAATCTCATGTGGAGCTTAAAGAGAAATATTCAAAGGGAACCCACACTACTTGAAGCAGAGGGCACCCAGAAAGAGCCACAAGTGCACATTCGCTTCCAGTCATAAATCCCTGAGAGCTTTCAGGCTGAGGAAGGGGCCACCTTCCTAGTAGCAACACAACACCAGCTGGATCTCAGTTAAAACTGAAGCTGGACTTAAGCCCTTTCTGAGAAAGTAGATTTTCAGTTCAGTCTTAGTTTTCATGTGGTTGATAAGGAACTAAAGTGGGGAGGAAAAATTAAATTCAGTGGTCAACATTATTCTCTTTTTTTATCCCACCCACATAAGTACTCAATTGCAAAGCCCCTCCCCCCAATAGAATGGAATGAAAACTTTGTTAATAGATACCTTTAAACCCATCTGAAATCTTAACCCATAAAAAGTCCTTGGCGCGCTTGGTTCTTACCATGTCCTAGGAATGTGACCTCTGATAGCAAGATCAGTGAGCTGAAGAACAGAATTGATACTTTGGGCTCATTTTTTTCATTTAATTACAATTCTTATCAAGTACTTGATAATTTTTTTCCTCCCTGGCCAAATTTATTTCAGGAATTCACTTGTCTGAGACTTATATGGCTGAGGTTTCTTAGTTATATCTGGTGACTTAAAGGCAGAATTTTGATGAGATCTTGATGGATAGATTCGGAAATATCCTCTCTAAAGTACTTATTAGGTCTGGTTGACAATGTAGAGCTTATCCAAGAGCAGGCAAATTGCTTCCAAGAGACAGCCCAGGAAAACAGCTCTGTAGCAGGCATCTCTTGACACCACAGTATATTCTGGGTAGCTGCTCTGCAGTAATGCAGCCCTGTCTTTCTGGGCAGTGTTGTTATTCCTGCTGCATAATTAGCAACTAGTGAGATCATAGTCTGGGGAGATTCTGGCATTACTGAGGCAAAGCAGGAAGGCTTCGCATCATCACATGTAGCTGTGGCTCTGACAGCATTTCTGTCAAGCAGATTCATCTCCTTCGGAACTTAAGTCCAAAGAGAGAGAAGGAGAAAGATTTGTATCCCAGACTCCCAGGTTGTATGACAGTGTCAAAGACACTACCTGCCATATTGATATAAACAGTAAATTGTCACTTTTGTTGCCACTTGTTTTCCCCTTGCTGGTTTCTTTACGGAGGGCAAAGGTGGGAAAGCTGTTTTCCTTGCACAGAAGATGATGCTAGACCAGTGGAGCCCTATTTTATGGAGCAGTATGAGATTGGGAAAGATTCTGGGTTTTGAAGCCAGTGCAGATTCTAATCTTCAGTCCATTCTTTAGAAACAAATTTGACCTTTTTAGGAGCCTGGTGAGACACTTTACACTTGTGAAGATCTGGGTAAAGCATTTCCCTGGCTGCCTATGTACTTTGAAGTTGAGAGTCTAGAGCACTATTTCCCAAAGTGTGTTCCAAGGATCATTTGCCTCCTAAACTACTCTGGAAAACAAAGGGTTCCATAATCAGGTGTGTGAAACACTGCTTGCTGTTTTCTCCTACCCTTCACCTGCTCATTAGCATATTAAAAGCCTCTAAGAGTTCCTCCCATAAGTAGTTTTCTAAACTGTTTTGACACAGAGGTCCTATTTCCCTGTAAAAGCTATTAATGTCCATGGAATTGGTTTATTTCACATATACACTTTGGGAAATGCCAGGCTATATCTTCACTGGGAAACATAATTGCGTCTAGTCTAGGTTTAGGCACAGCCTAAGTCTGCCTTTGATCCCCAGTCCCTCCTATTGGCCCCTTGGAGAGCTCTCCTGTTTGATCAGGAGAGCAGCTACTGTTATCCCCCGCCCCCCCCCCAACACCCCCAAATGAAGCCTAGAGCCCAGCTGGCTTGGAACCAAAGGTTTTCACTCTGCTGGGAAAGGTGCTGCTATTATTCATCTCATTATTCGAAGAGTGACAGACTGGATGGGGCTGAGGGGAAACAAAAGTAGGAGAATGTTGGCTGGAATCAGTAGAGAAATGACCTAACCTCAAGAGACCTGACATCACTGCTAGCTCAGGTGTTTCTGCCTTCAGTGGGAGAGCTGTGTTTATAGACTTGGGAGGGGTCTGTCTTAGGACAGGAATGTTTATTCCTCTTTTCCCCTGGCCAGAATCCTAATGCACCTGGCTAGCTGGCGGTGAGCAGGGGCTTTGGGGCCAACGTGGTGGGCTCCCCAAGGAACCCCTTTGAAACCAATGGATGCATTCACGGGCTCGGGTCTCAAGAGGAAGTTTGATGATGTGGATGTGGGCTCATCGGTGCCCAACTCAGATGATGAGATCTCGAGCAGTGATAGTGCCGACAGCTGCGACAGCCTCAATCCTCCTACAACTGCCAGCTTCACACGTGAGTGAGCCACTCGGTCCCTGTATGCACCCACATCCCCAAGCCTCAGCCCACTGCAGCTTTTTGATCCAATTTGGGAATATGCCCTTAATCATAATCTTTCTCACTCTTAGCTCAGCCTTGCTCTTGGGAGAACCTTGTTGCTCTAATAGCATAGACTTAAGTCTTGATTTATTCTAGCTGATTTTACTTTTGCTGGGTTTGTGGGTCCCCAGAATGGGATGAATTAAATCAGAGGAGGAGGAGTCCAGGATTCCAGCCTTTCCCACCAGAGTCCCATAGAGTTCCACGAAATGGTAACTCTAGAAAGACATAAACACTTAATACCTGGACAACTGGGGCAACTCCAGATTGCTTAATTCTTCCAGCTCAATTAGTTTCTTGGAAAGAACTTCTGATACTATAGAAGAGGTTGCCTGTGGGCCAAATCAGGCTCACTGCCTGTTTTTGTAAATAAAGTTTTATTGGAACACAGCCACACCCATTGCCTATGATTGCTTTCATGCCATAGTGGCAGAGTTGATTAATTGGAGCAAAGTCCTCATGGCCTGCAAAGCCTAAAAAACTTATTACCTGGTCCTTTACAGAAGAAATTGGCTATCCCGTTATATAACACTGTCTAATAGAAGTTTCTGCTATGATCGAAATGTTCTATATCTGCATTGTTCACTATTAGCCATTGACCATATGTGGCTGTTGAGCACTTCAAATGAGATTAGTGTAATTGAGGAGCTTAAGTTTTAAATTTTATTTCATTTTAATTAAATTTAAATTGCCACATGTGACTAGTAGCTGCTGGTGTTGGTCAGTAAGCTATATAGATGGTTGTATCCTAAAAAGATTACCTAGAGATCCTTTTCCCAACTGATGTCTAAAAAATAGATTTTGTGGTCTGGGTGAAGTCAGCCTGAAGGCAGTGGTGTGGACCAGCTGATGTTCAAGGTCCCTTCCAACTATGCATTTATGATTTGAACACTAGAAATGTCTCTAGGTATACAGGGAGCACCTTTGGAGGAGATTGAAAGCCTAGAAGGATGAGAAAGAATGAGGTCCCCCAACAGCCCATCTCTGGGTTAATAAAACTGTTCTGTGCTCCCTTCTCAGCCACATCCATCCTGAAGCGGCAGAAGCAGCTGCGGAGGAAGAATGTACGCTTTGACCAGGTGACTGTATACTACTTTGCCCGGCGCCAGGGTTTCACCAGTGTGCCCAGCCAGGGTGGTAGCTCTCTGGGCATGGCCCAGCGCCATAACTCTGTACGCAGCTACACACTCTGTGAGTTTGCTCAAGAGCAGGAGGTGAACCATCGGGAGATTCTTCGTGAGCATCTGAAGGAGGAGAAACTCCATGCCAAGAAGATGAAGGTGCCTAGGGGGTCTGGGGTGTGGTACTGCCCATGTGCCAGAATAAAGTGGGAAACCATCTAGGTCTATTGGCTTTTTTTTAATTTTTTGATTGTGGCCCTTGGCATGTAGATTTCCAGATCTTTCTAACGTGGAATCTCAGATTTGGAATCAAATCTTTTGAGACACCCTTCTTTTTGTGTTTCATGGGTTCTCTAGAATTCCCTATTCTCACCCCCTCAACAATTTTTTAAGAAGGTTAAAATGTGAATACCTGAAGACATTGAATTCTGCTCCCTCTAGAACCTGAGGAAGCACAGGGTTTCAGTTTATTGTCAGGTGATTGTCTCTTACACAGAAGAGGCTTTAGAGATTTTACATTGAAAGGATCCTGCTGTTTCTGTAACTCCATCACCTCTAGGTGGTAGTCTTGTAAGCATCAACAGCAGCATTAGCAAATGGGTATTTTGATTTGTATAGTACTGTGCCTGCCATCTGATGCCACACCAGCTCTTCAAGTGTAGCAGGTGAGCAGGGCTGGGAGAAACCCATCTCAGATGGCTCTTTATAGCTACCATTTGCTTTCACAGCCACAGTTTCCACCAGACTGCAAAATTTCCCCCAGAGCTTCTAGTTCCAAATTTGGAGAACACTGCTTTAGGCCTGGCCAGGTTTCTTGTGGGCCCATATGAAAACAGGTGGCTGCATTATTTCCAGGGTTGTGGGTGAGATCCTAACGAGACAGCAGAACGTGGTAGGTTTGGAGAGCTGGTGGCAGAGGATATAGGTTAACTGGATCTCATTCCTTTCTCCCTTTGAGAGCTCTGTGTCTACTTCCCTCAGCCTACTCCTAAAGCCTCACACCTGTTTTTCTAACTAGAATGACATTCAAGCTTCCCTTCTGTCTGAGGAATTCTATCACTGACCCCATCACCTTCCTGCTGCTATAGGAACAGCTGGACAAATAAACACTGTGCTCATCATTTGCAGTGAAGGCTTTCTTTCCTTTCCCTAAAAAGAAACCTTTCTCCTAAATCTGGTAAAGGAATGACCTGTCAAAAGCGGACACCATCCTGTTCTGTGCCCTCCCTTGTAGAAGGTCTAGCGACAAAGCCAGGCAAACTGAAGAGGGAGGTACAGGATTCCTACTTACTAGCAGATTTAGTGAGCACCAGCAATGGTGGCATCTAATACATCTTTCCACGTCAAAACAAAACCCTTACTTTGACCTCTCCAGGTCCAGTTTACCCTTTTCTTAGAAAATTTTCCTATCTTTAGCACTCTATAGGGGAGGCAGTTGGTGTCAAAAATAGAAAATTTTCCTATCTTTAGCACTCTCTGGGGGAGGCAGTTGGTGTCAAAAAGAGAAAATCTTCCTATCTTTAGCACTCTCTAAGGGAGGCAGTTGATGTCAAAAATATATATTCTGCATCTCGCGTATGCCATCTAATATTTACTTTTCTTTTGGACTGCCACTAAAAAAAAAGAAAAAGAAAAAAGCTGTTGGTATTCTGCAGCTTTAGTTACCAATAATTTTTCTAATACTTTTATTACCTTTTTTTGCTTTTTATCCATATGGAATTCATCATTATGAATAGTATGAATTGAGAATTTAACCTTATTTTTTTTCAAAAGACTATCCAGTCGTCCCATTACTGTTTGATGACTAGAAGACTTTTTCTCACTGATATGACATGCCACCTCCATAACATTAAATTCTCATATCTACATGGAATTCCTTCTGTAGCATCTCTGATCTCTTTTCTTGGATAGCAGGAGGGAGGGTGATTAAAAGGAGGCCAACTCTGGTGAAATAGGAGCAATCCTAAGGTCTGTGGAAAGGCCCCTTGGAGTTGGCCTGCCTGGTACAGAAATACTAGGCTAGGGAGTCTGCAGAAGTACCACTTTGTCCCCTTTTCCTACCACCTCCCCCCAGACAGACAAAACAGCTGTGTAGCTTATTACCCAGGTCTGTTGCATCACATCTCTCCTGGGAGTTGTTTCTCCACCAGCACTACTCTGGCTGTCTGATGAAATAAGCCAAACCCTCCAGCACCATGGCTGTCATCCTGCTAGAAGTTTCCAGAGCCCTGGGGATTATGAGGCCTCATTTTCTTTACTTGAACTCTCTAGTGAGTTTTCAAAACTCATTCAACCACGGATTGTCTTCAACCTGTCCTACTAAGATTCCCTTTCCTGTCTCGATCCCTCTTAGCACAGAGAACCCAGATTTCTGCCTGTAGATAGTACACCCAGTATTACACATGCCACCCTACCTCACATATAACTTTTCTTTGAAATCAAATGAAAATGGATTATAAAAGAGATAGAATATATTTCTTTTAGGCCATGAGTTGGAAGCAAGGGCTTTCTTTGATAGCTGTTAGTAATTTGCTCATTTTTTTCTCCTCCCAGTAAAATGAAGCTCTTCTGTGTTTGCAGATAATTGTTCTCACTGTGGGGATTCAGGTTCATTGACAAAGACCTGGTAGCCTTGTACTACACTTTAATGTACCTTCTTCCCAAAACGTGATTTTGAATCCTTTGGGTTACAAGTTGAAAGGTGTTTTGCAAGGTTACCTGTACACCGAAGGAACATCCAGCCATTGACATATCTTCTCCCTGAAGATAATGTTAGAAGGCAGTTAGCTGAAGTTAAGGGACACAAGTCTGGGAGTGGAGGGTATATTTGTGGGAATAGATTATCTTCTAGGAGGGAAGATGAGGCAGAGATTTTGAGAAACTGATCCAGAAAAGTGATGTCCCATGTGTTGACAGGGTGGTGTTAGAGCTGCATAGGTTCCTGTCTTGCTGCTCTAGGTTTATACTGCTGACCTACATCATCCAATATGGTAGTCACATGTGGCTGTTTATAATTAATTAAAATGAAATAAAAATTCAGTTTCTCAGTTGCACTAGCTACATTTCCAGTGCCTGGCAAGCCACATGTGCTGGGCTGCTGTATACGACAGCAAGGCTGTTTCTGTCATTGCAGAAAGTTCGGCTGGGCCGTGCTCCTCATGCTCCCTGGAGGTTCATGCTGACAATGCTCTGGAGGCTAACCTTTCCTTCCTGTCTATTGGCAGCTGACCAAGAATGGGACAGTGGAATCGGTGGAGGCCGATGGCCTGACACTGGACGATGTTTCTGATGAAGATATTGATGTGGAAAACGTGGAGGTGGATGATTACTTCTTCCTGCAGCCTCTGCCCACCAAACGGCGACGGGCCCTGCTGAGGGCTTCTGGGGTCCACCGCATTGATGCTGAAGAGAAGCAAGAACTCCGAGCCATCCGCCTGTCACGGGAGGAGTGTGGTTGTGACTGTCGGCTGTATTGCGACCCAGAAGCGTGTGCCTGCAGCCAAGCTGGGATTAAATGCCAGGTCAGTCCAAGTTGACCTGAGATGATATATCTACACTGGAGTCGGAGGTGTGGCATGGGTGCAATGAACATGGGAGGCTTCCCATCCATGGGTGGGTTCCCCGTGACTGTGAACCCTCCCCAGTTCACAGCCCTCTGCCACCAACTAAGGAAACCAGCGTGACAGGAGACAGGATTCGTAGGCTTTGGAGATACTGGTGCTCCTGTCTGTGTTTTACACCTCGGGGGTGATAAGCCGCTGTCAGCAAACGGAGGAACAGATTAGTAAGTTTACCATTTAGTTTCTGTTCCCTAAATATTGACTGATTCCTTGAAGTAAAAGGAAGCAGAGAAGTAAAAGTAAGGTAAGCCTTTAGATTTTATCTTGCAAACTTATTCACAGTACCTCTACTCCAGTTGTGTAAAAATCAAAATAGTTCCTGGATCCTGCCATTCAGGATCACCCTTGGCCTCAATTCAGAGCTTAAATTCCTAGTGTCCTAAAAGATAGAAAGCCTCATCCCCTAGCTGGCCCTCTGATAAGGGACAGTTTGGAAGACACATTTCAATTGAAAACAGCAGTACCATCCTAAAGAATGAAGTTTATCTGGAACTTGTATACTGAGAATTGCATGCGGAGTCCTTACAGTTGAACTTATCCTAACCAAACTTTTCTTTCTTATTAGGTAGGTATCAAATAGCTTTAGTGAAACTGGCCAAATCCTGCTTTTCAGACTGAAGTCCCATAATGAAGCAGTCAGTTAAACACAGACCGGAGGACAGTCCTGATACTTAGACTGTTACTAAGAACTGAAATAGAGAGTTCTTTAAGTTGACATCATAGAAGACATTGTATATTTGTACATACTTACTTGCTTACTCATGATTTTAATTGTATTTTTTGGTTTATGGGTTGCTTTTTTTTCCTTTTGGTGATGCAAAAGGGAGATAATGAAGTAGAAAACATCTTCCTAGATATCCCTGGCCTAAGTTAATTATCTTGGTAACTGCTTCAGGTGGTCAACCATCGGGAAAATGAAGCAGATAGTGAAAAGCTGACTGTACTTTTGTTTGAACCCCCATTATAGCACCTTAGCAAACTAGCATTTTTGCTTAGTTCCCCAGGTGTGTTGCTTTGGACTAGCTAGGTCGTCTTCTCTCTTTCCCATGCCTGCCATTGCAGGAGGCACTAGGCTTAGGCCCCAGCCTTTTGTTTGCTCAATAAACCAGGTAAGTTCTGGAAAAGTCTTTGTGGCACATAAATGTCTTCTACTCTGAGAACTGTTGTCATTCAGAGAGGCATCTCTGTATTTTTTAACTGGAAGGGCCCTTTGATATGATTTTTGCCTACTTTTTGTTTAGAAGAGGAAAAAAAGTCCTAAAGAAATAAGGCTACACTGGAATTAAAATGCAAGTGTTCTGATATAATTATCAGAACATCTAGTCAGCTCACCCTGCATGTTATGTGTTTTGTTTGTTTTCTTTCATTTTAATTTTTTAAAATTTTATTAAAGTTTTTAAAATTATAGTTGGCATTCGATATTTTATTAGTTTCAGGTGTATAGCATAGTGGTTGGACATTTACAAGGTGATCCTCCAATAAGTCTAATACCTACCTGACACCACAAATAGTTACTGCAATAGTACTATGTTCCCTACACTGTACTTTACATCCCAGTGACTGTTTTGTAACTGCCAATTTGTACTTCTTAATCTCTTCACCTTTTTTACCCAGCCCTCCAACCCCATTCCTCTCTGGTAACCATCAGTTTGTTCTCTGTATCTGTGAGTTTGTTTCCGTTTTATGTGTTCAATTATTTTGTTTTTTAGATGCCACATATAAGTGAAATCATATGCTATTTGTCTCTCTGATTTATTTCACTTAGCATGTTATGTTTTGAATTGGTTGTTTCTCTTGCAAGACCTCAAATACCAGCTACCTGTTTTTTGCCAGCTAATGTCACCTATCGCCATTGTTAAATCTGTTGGGTCTCATCTTGCCTCAACTTCCTTGTCCTTTCCTCAGGTGGATCGCATGTCCTTTCCATGTGGCTGCTCCCGGGATGGCTGTGGAAACATGGCGGGGCGCATTGAATTTAATCCAATTCGGGTCCGGACTCATTACCTCCACACTATCATGAAGCTGGAACTGGAGAGCAAGCGGCAGGTGAGCCGCCCGCCAGCCCCAGACGAGGAGCCCTCACCCACTGCCAGCTGCAGCCTGACAGGAGCGCAGGGCTCTGAGACCCAGGACTTCCAGGAGTTCATTGCTGAGAACGAGACAGCAGTGATGCACCTACAGAGTGCAGAGGAACTGGAGCGGCTCAAGGCAGAGGAAGACTCCAGCGGCTCTAGTGCCAGCCTGGACTCCAGCATAGAGAGCCTGGGTGTGTGCATCCTGGAGGAGCCCCTCGCTGTTCCTGAAGAGCTGTGCCCAGGCCTGACAGCCCCCATTCTCATCCAGGCTCAGCTGACTCCGGGCTCCTCCGTCCTGTGTTTTGCCGAGAACTCGGACCACCCAACTGCCTCAGCAGTGAACAACCCATCTTACTTGAACAGTGGGCCCCTGGTCTATTATCAGGTGGAGCAGAGGCCAGTCCTGGGGGTGAAAGGAGAGCCCAGTACAGGAGAAGTCCCACCCTCTTTCCCCAAGGAGAAGGATCTGAATGTCTTCTCTCTCCCTGTTACCTCACTGGTGGCTTGTAGCCCCACAGACCCAGCCGCCCTCTGTAAACCAGAGGCGGGGAAAACATCCACACTAGAAGCACTAGTGCCCGAAGATTGTAACCCCGAGGAGCTGGAGAATGAAGACTTCCGCCCCTCTTGGTCCCCCTCAAACCTTCCCTTCTGCACAGACAGTGAAGAGGGCTGTGTGGTGGAGAAGACCTCCCCGCAGAGTGAGGACAGGCCCTCTGAAGATTCTTCCCTGGAACTCCCTTTGGCAGTGTGACATGAAGATGGAGATTCTGCCTCTTACCCATTCTCTATTTATTCCCTTATTTTATCTGACACCATTTCAAAACAAAACTGTAGAAGCAGCTGCTGCTCCCATGTTATTTTATTGGGGTCTCTGGGGAACGGGTGGGACAGGATAGTCTGTCCAAGTATTTTTTAAAGGGTAAACAGAACCAAGACGATCAGCCCCAGGTTGACCTGGGGACGGTCTTGGGCAGAGGTGGCTGCATAGTGCCGAATACTGAGCTTTCTGGGCCATTGGAACAAAGAACTAGGATCTCACAGGAGAAGCTGGGTGATTCAAGCAGCTGTTCTGTATGTAGGGACCAGAATTTGAGCAGCATGGGAAAGCCCTTCTCTCCTCAGCTCCAGGTGGCGTACAAGCTCATTTTCCTGTGGTTACTCTGCTGTCCCATTTTGGTGGGTCATAATACAGTTGGAAATGTCACCTGGTTGAATCTAGAGAGGAGTGGGTAGAAGGGTCTCTGCTTCTGTACAAAACTTCCAGGATTTATAACAATTTAACCTGCTTTCCCGGCCCCCTATTTGGTAAATAAGTTAATATTTGACATGTTTGGTGTTCTCTGACCTGTTCCCCACAGTGGGGATGCCTGGTCTATAACTTGAATTGTTTCTTTCTCATGTTGTTAGGTACTAGAATTTAACTTGTCTGTTTGTCTTTCCCCCCCCCCCCCCCCCCCCCCCCCCCCCCCCGTCCTTTTTCCTTTAAAGAAAAAGAGCTAACTAGATTGGCTGGGATGTGGTGTAAAGAACCTGAGTCTTCGGTGTGTGTCTAAAACACTAGCTCCGTCGGGCAGCTCTAGGCTGGGGCTCACCTGGCCCATTGGAGGCATATATGGAGTATTAACTGTGTCCAAAGGAGGCAGTAGAAACAGGCTGTTGTCTAGAAAGAAGATGATTTGTGCCATGCTTGCTTTCACCCAGGTTTTTCCCCCATTTTGGGAGATTTGAGCTTTAAAAGGAATGTAGGATGTGGCAATCGAAGGTCACCAACTAGTTTTGTTTTCTTTTTCCTGTATCTACTCTTGTGGTCCTTCTTGGATATACAGGGTTAGAAAGTTCTTATACTAATCCAGTTCATCCCCAAGAATTGCACATATTTATTGGACATCTCCATCTTGATAAAAATTGGAAGCCAAACCAATTCTTAAATGCTACATAACAACTTCCAGGCTCCAAAGAATTCAAGTTCTGATGGTAACCTTTGAGGTCTATAGAGTGGGGCTCAAAATTAGTTCTAACCTCTATTGAGAGGACACGGTTCCTATTCCTTTTATGTCCAGCTGATGTTCCTGGATGTGCTCCACTGAACACCACTGAATTTTTTTTATTAGCAAAGTTATCATGGCCTCTGTTTTTGAATGGAGGCAGTAGGGAACAAAACACTCTTCTCTAGCATCCTTGATGCCACGCTTTGCTTCTGGTATGGTTTATTAACCAGGAAAGTACAAAGTGAAAAACTTTTTTGATGGGGGACATAACTGTTCTACTTATCTTGCGCATAAAGATATTAAGGCCCTCGTGTCTAAAAGGAAACTTCATGTATGTCATAGCAGCATTTCACCTATGAAATCTCTAAACTGAGCCTGAAAACCCTTGTACTTAACACAGATAACATCTTTTAACCCATTCTGCCTCTCCTGTTCATTCCTGTCTTTGCTGGTTTTTACATTTGGAGGAATCCTTAATTAATTAAGTACATAGGTCTTCTCTGTCCTCTAGTCTCACAAAAGAGTTGAGTCTTAAGGACTGAGATCTAGATGCTATCCCAAACTGAGCTGCACTCCCCCATCTCAGACTGGTCCCGTCAAATATAAGACTGAAGCTTAATTGGGAATTGACTCTATGGAGAAGAATCTGGATGTCTGTGTTGGAAGGAAAGAGGGAACTCTATACATTGTCTCCTTAGGAAGGATTCCTAATCTAGGAAGTGGATTCCAGCTGCTCAGTAAGAAACACATTAGCCCTTGGGATCAAGCAAAGAATTTGAATCTAATTGTTAAACTCATTACCAGCCCCCAAGATAATGATTTTTCTGAAGAAACTAGCTTCTTAATCTTAAGTCCATCCCTTCATTAACTACAATTCTGACTCGCACTGATCCCAAGCTTTTAAATGCTAAATATTAACATTTAGCATTAACTGTCTTGTCAAGTAAATGGCCTTTTCTACAACCCAGTCCATCTCATTTCTGGTGCTACCTTGGTTGGGCAGAATTATAGCTCATGGTTGCTAGAAAAGCTAGGCCTTTGATCACAGAAGCAGATAGTTTCAATACGGTTCAGTCCAGTCGTAGATAAAATAAATGACTTCTTACTGCAACTCTTTATTATTTTCCAATTTCCTTTCTCATATACTGTACACAGGTAGTATTTTCAATGTGAATCCAAAGCTTGTCTGGTCCTCTGAAAAAAAATTTTTTTTTTGCCTTTTAGGGCCTTTACATTGTGATAATGCTGTATTTAAAGAGAATATTTAAATGTAATATTAAAGAAATATCAAAAGAATGATGTGTTATTCTTTATCTTGGCAGGCCACAATTCAGTTGTTAGAAAAAGGATGCTTCTCCAACACTATATAAAACTAATTAGGTCAGTTAGGGATTAATGTTAACAATAGAAATGTTTCATGGTGGAAAAACAACATTCTCTGGAGCATCAAGAGCTGGACTTGCTTGCATCCTATGCCCTTATGCCTCTTTTCAGCTGACACAGGCCTTGATCCTGCCCGGATGGAGCTTTTCCCGTCTGTAGTCAGTCCCTACTGTTGGGGCCCATTTTCTAATTCTATACTTTATATATATATCTACCGGGGTGCCCAAAAATGTATACACATGACTTGTATTCATCTTTTGTTATAGGTGTGTGTGTGTGTGTGTGTGTATGTATATTTAATAAGAAATTTTATTGGGGAACAGTGTATTTTTCCAGGACCCATCAGCTCCAAGTCAGGTAGTTGTTTTCAATCTAGTTGAGGTGGGCGCAGTTCTTTGGCCCATATGGGAATTGAACTGGCAACCTTGGTGTTATGAGCCTGCTCTCTAACCACCTGAGCTAACCCGCCGCCAGTTATCGGTACATATTGAGGACTACAATTTTATTTTATTTTTTTAGCCGAGTCATCCTGCCGCCTGTTGGCAGCTCAGCAGCAGCTCAGCTCAGGCCAGGAAAAAAACCGCTGCTGCTCAGAGCTCACACTCTTGAGCGAGCTCTTAACCAACTGAGCCACTCGGCTGGCCCGTAAGTATTACAATTTTAATACAGTTTTTCTCTTTCTTAAAATGTATATACATTTTTTGGCACCCTCTGTATGTATACACACATGTATGAAATTCTCCATTCCTAGTTACCATTTAAAATCCAGCAAGAGGATCAACTTCAAATCAACTTTCATTCCATCAGAAAGATGTATTCCAACCAATTATCTCCCCATTAGTTAGGTTATGTCAGTGTTGTGAAGGAGCCTTAGCAAAATGATTAGAGGATGCATAAGTGATTTCCAGCAATTGAGTTCAGGCAGTCTTTACTTGGGTTTAAAAACAGTGCTTCATGCATTTATACAATAACTATAGGTGACTGACGTACATACATAGACAAAAGCTAAACTCAACTTACTAGCTTGATGCACACCTCTCCTGGTCACCCCGGCTTGGCAGTAATGAGTGCCTTACAGGTTTGTTTCATGGCCCAGAGAAGGCAGCCATTGTCACTTAGAGTTAGATGGCTGCCCCACAGTAGAGGTAGCAAAGAGTTTTAAGACCCACAGGGGTTGTAGCACACCCCAGAAATTAAGACAAGGGAGTGTGAAGGCTTTAAAACACTGGGGAAGGGGTCAAGAACTTGTATTTTCCCTTTTTCTTTTCCATTAGAACGTTCCCATAAGTCACTCACTAAAAAATAAAATAATAAAAGTAGTCAAAGGATTTAAAAAGGAAAGGGAGTGGTTAGTCCAGTGAGGGGGACCAAAGAAAAACTCCCCATTTTGGTCATCTCAGGAAAGATTGAGGGGAGCACAGACATACATGCATGTAAATGCTCCTCTTACAGGCCAGAAACTGCCTTTAACAAAAACACAGCTGAAAAAGTACAGCAGTGGGTAAGTCCTAGGCCAAATGAGGATTCCCGCCTGGGGCAAAAGCCCACTTCCTGGGATTTGAACTTAACATATCACAGTAAAAGCCAGAATTACAGGCTTCTGCCAGCTCCAGTTAATTCCAAGGATGACACCTCACATGGGCCACCTCTGGTAAGGGGGTTTGTTTCAGTTGCAGCTCCCACACGGGTACCACACTGTTGCAGCCTGTGGCACCTGCTCCTCTGCGCTCACACATCTAACAGTGCACAGACTGCTGACAAGTGCTGTTTGGTCCCATTCTGCTGTACTGTTGTGACTTCAGGACAATGCCATCAGCTCCATGTTCACTCAGCGCCGTGTCCCAATGTAGTTGGTGGAAAGCAGGACCACGTTGTGTAGCAAGAGGGACAGCTCAGCTTCTGAAAACACCATCAATGTTAATGGTTTGGCCAGGGAACAGTTTGCCTTCTAACTGTCTTGGTGTCCAGGACTTGAAACCAGAGGTGGGAAGCCAAGTGCGGGGAGGTGTGACATTAAAAGGTTATTGTTCTCAAGTTCCCCTGCTTTGTTCCAGTCCCTGCGTGTATAACGTCCTCTCCTTCCACCACATATTCCTATCTACTCATCCTCATTTCTTGACTCTTCTGTGACAGCAGTAGAAAATTCAGAGACAGTCATGGTACTAAACACCATTGTCACCCTTGAGATTCTTCTGGTAGAAGCTGGTGCTCAGGGGACATTTCTCAGTTCCAAGGAGATTAGTAGGCCTATCCTGATATTCACAGACTTAGAAAACACAAAGTCTAGACAAAGGCTCCAAACAGGAGACCCACCCTTAGATACTTTTCCTTCAGCCAATTAAATGTTTTTGGTTTGAATTTGAACACCTTGAAACCAGCACTTCTCAGCTGGGACAGTTTTGCTTTCCCCTCCCACCTGGAGATTTGGCAATGTCTGGAAACATTTTTGGTTGTCAGAACGGGATAGGGGGTGGGCAGGTACTACTGGTATCTGGTGGGTAGAGGCCAGCGATATTACTAAACATACTATAAGGCACAGGACAGCCCTCACAACAAAGCATCAATAGTGCTGACGTTAAGAAAGTGCTTCAGACAAGCATGCACGCACTCCCGTGCTCCCACCATCCCCACTGCTTCCTCTTGGGTTGCACAGTCTACCTCATTACCTGCTTAGCCTGTGTAGGCACCTGAGTTTGTGCCCTGTCAACTAGACACATAAGTTAGACAAGGTTCTCACAGTACTTGATAATTAACTCCAAAGTAATCTTAGAATAAAATACAAAACTGACTTGGATTTTTGTGGCTTGGCCATGGGGATTTGTCTTACCTTTCAGGCTGCAGGAAATCTGCAGCCATTCTCCCAACCAAGTGCGACACCTCTCTTCGGCAATATGGGTTGAATTCAGGCCACGAAGATAACAAGCCTGTAACACTCAGGAGAGAAATGGTCCTTAATAATTATAGAGCCAGTATGCCAAGGAAGTGTAAACCCACAGATAATCCAAATTTCCTTTAAATTAGTTATAACCTCATTCCCAGAAACTTCCCATCATGGCAATTTGAGCTATGGTGTACATAATGACAAGCAAAGAGGTCTATACACTCTAAAACAGTAGGTCTAAAGCGTAATGTCCTTGATTTTTGAAGAAATAAAAGAAAAGAAACAAATCAAAATTATTGTGGACAATTCCTCCCCACTAGTTAAGTTCACTGAGAAAAAAAGACCTAGAAATGAGGTGACAGGATAAAGAACTTGGGTTTTGCTATAACAAGCAAGACAAGGAGCTCTCGGTAATCTCCCAGCCCCGTGAACTCAAAAGCCCACCAAGGACTGAGGGTTGATATTGCAATCAAGCTCTTACCGATTTCACTTCCTGAGCAGTCAGCTGGGCAATCCCTAGCTTCACTAAAGCCTTGTCCAGTTGGTGAATCACGGTGGTGTGAGACTTTAAACGGTGTCTCAACAAGAGAGAAGGCAGGTAAGGTGTGAGAAGCATGGCTCGACTCAAGGCTTTCTGTGACACAACAATATAGAAAGTTAAAATAGTATTACTGAAAGCCAAGACCGGAAGGAAGCAAGGTGAGGCTATGAAAAAGGGAAAGCCTCAAAGTGCTCACCATTTGAAAAGCACGGAGTTGGTCCATGCCCAGAGGATGGTTAGAAAAACACTCTCTCAGAGCCAGGATGTCGTGTATTGCTGGGTGGGTACCACGCTGTACCTGGGAGAGGTAAGAGACCGGTAGAGGTTAACAAGGTCCTGACTAGCCCTCTTACCTAGTTTTAGTGTATACTGGATCTAACAAGATTCCTAGTTTGTAGGAAGGGTTAATTTGTAGGAATACCTTGGTGCACAGCTCTGTCATATGCCACCGGAGTCCTACATCAGAAATGAGAGGGATAATTTTTTCTAAGTAACAAAGGATTTCTGGGTGGGACTGCTTCCGGAGAGCATGATAGATATCTAAGAAATCAATTTGTTGCTTTGGGGTCCAGAAATGTTGGATCAGTAGTTGCCTAGGAAACAGGTACCTGAGAGGAAAAGGAATCACAAAGTCACTTGCTGAAACTGGCATCTTTCAAAGTAAGCGAAGAAATCATTTGGCAAACATGAATACTAGAAGAGTTGGAGACACTGTTTCCCTACCTCACTGTTCTTTTTTTTGCAAATGAGTCTCAGACCAAGGTTTAAAGATACACCTAAAGCACAATTTCAAGCAGCATTACTGAGTTATAAGACAGGACGCAGTAGTGGAGCAATTGGATAAAATGACTCCTTTGGAACTAAAGCATGTGAAGAACACATTTTGGACAGAGTTACAGAGCTGGACACCGTATGTGATGTTGACAACCTCAAACATTAGCACAGTCCTTACATGTATACAAAATGGAAAAGGCAAATTTGCTTTTAATTCATTTTTTTACATGTATGATGGTTTGAAAACACGGCTCCAAATTCTCTGGCACTCCTCTTATTGAGAAGTGAGGTCTACGTCCCTTTTTAAAATCTGGGTGATTGACTCAATCAATAGAAGAGAGCCAAGTGAGTCTCTGTGACCTCCAAGACTAGGTCACAAAAAGCCACGCAGATTCTCAGTTGCTGACTCACTCTTGGAGCCCTGAGCTGCCATGTGACAAGTCCCACTACCCTGTGGCCACCATATTCAAGAGGCCACATGTGGGCACTCTGGTTAACAGTCCCAATCTTGCAGCCATCCCTGCTAAAGCACCAGACATAAGAGTGACCTCAAACCATCCAGACTAGTGCATTCACCAGCTAAATATCAGTGAGGGACCTCTGTTAACACCACACGGAGGAGAAACATCCATCACCCACTGTGGCCTGCCCAAATTCCTGACCTGCCAACTCATGGAAATGGTGCTTGTGTTAAGCTATTAAGCTTTGAGGTTGTCTGTTATACAGCAACAGATAACTGGAACATGGAAAGTCACAGTTTAAAAGTGTCATTTTGGGGCCGGCCGTGTGGCGCGATGGTTAAGAGCTCGCTTGGGACGCCAGAGGGCCCTGGTTCGGATCCCACATATGAGGGCCAGTGACACTGCCCTCTACGGCTAAGATGCTGAACAACAGCTCAACCTGGAGCTGGGCTGCTCTGAGTCACCGGCGACAGTGTAGGCTGCAGCCCCTGCTGCAGTGGGTTGCCATGGGCTACCGTGTGTAGCCAGCAGCCAGCGTGAGCGGCCAGCAGCCGCAGTGAGCGGCCGTCCAGAAGCCGGCGACTGATCTGCCTCACCTGGGAAGAGCGCAATGATGGTGCCAACTTGGGCCAGTGAAGCAACATCCTCCACAACTAGATTGAAGAACAAAACGACAGCAACTTGTCTGTTCCCCTTCCCCCAATTCCCTGGCACTGTTCCCATCCCCCCAATTCCCCAATAAAAAAAAAAAATCTTTAAAAAAAAAAAAAGTGTCATTTTGGATATAAAGTAATAAAGATTTATGTTATCAAAAAATAAAATGCATTTCTCTTCTGAAGAAAAATATTTGTCCTAAATTGCTATGCCTCTCAGGGAGTAGGTTGCTGCCTCTAGGGACGATGAAGAAGGTCATTATTTCACATCATGCAAGGGCAGTTCAGAGACAAGGAGAGTCTAGGTCACCTATACCTACAGCTGTCCCAGTAACTCAGGGGTTAATGAGTGGCTTTTATGAACCTTGGGATAATGAAAAAATTGGAACAGGGACTGGCTGAGTGGCGCGTTGGTTAAGAGTTGACTTGGGACGCCAGCTCTGAGCAGCAGGGCCCCGGTTCGTACCCACATTAGGGCCAGTGATGCTCTGTCCTCTACAGCTAAGATGGTGAACAACAGCTCGACCTGGAGCTGGGCTGCCGTGAGTCACTGGCGACGGCGTAGGCTGCAACCCCTGCTGCAGTGGGCTGCCATAAGCTACCGTGAGTGGCTGGCAGCTGGCGTGAGCTGCCATGAGTGGCCATCCAATGGCCGGCGAGCGACTGCCTCACCCGGAAAGAGTGCAATGATAATACCAACATGGGCCAGTGAAGCGACGTCCTCCACAACTAGACTGAAGAACAAAAGGACAGCAACTTGTCTGTTCCCCTTCCCTGATTCCCCAACGCTGTTCCCCTCCCCCAACTCCCCAATAAAGTCTTTAAAAAAAAAGAAAAGAAAAAATTGGAACAGGAAATTTGTTAACATCTGCCTAGCTTCTGAAATGCAAAGTTCTTCTTAAAATTATCTGTAATAAAAAAAAAATCTATATAGCTTCAATACACTGGGGAAACAGAAGTATATACTTACATTAGCAAGAAGACCAGGTAGTTGGCAAAGGGTGGAATGGAAATAATACCTAGGAAAACACACTTGGTGATGTTTCGACGGAACTAAGCAGAAAAAGACAAGATGCAGTTTTAACCCAAGTAAGTTCTTAATACAATGGACAATCCCTCCGCCCCACCATGCAGTCAACTTCTATTATAGCCCAGCAAAGGATCGAGGTTATTTCTATCTACCTCTAGTTGGTAAGTTCCTTGAAGGCTTTAATTTGTTCACTTTTGTATCCCAAATAACATCGAGTACAGGGCATAACATTATACCAAATCCCTCGCTGAATTTTTTTCTGATCTGCAGAGTGGGTCCTAGATTCTTACTCTGTTTCAAAAGGATCTGTCAGTTCACCACCAAATACTGCTTTCCTGCTGCCTTTTGGATCCTTGCAGGTTTTTATATGTTCAGTAACAAACTGGATTTTAGTGCTTACAAATTTTATTCAGAAGGCGTGCCACAAACTCTACAGAGCTCTGCTATGGAGGGCTACAACTCTGAAAGAACCCAATTCTGATAAATAAACTGATGCTCTCAGATCTCATGGCGAAGGGCAAAAGCTTGATTGGTGGTGAACAAGATAGGAAAGAAAAAAAGTTGAGATTCTGGTTAACATTAATCACTTCACCATGAATTTCTGGATATCTGTCCCCAGCCCATACCTGTCTCAAATGCTCCATCTCCCGGTATGAAAGTTGATGAAACTTTATATTGTGCTTCCACATATTTGCCTTTATTCTTCTAGCCTTTTTGGCATCAGCCCATAACATCTGCAATCCTGCCTCATTAAAGTAGAGGACAGAGTGTGATGTTACCCCAGTTTGAATGTTACCACAGCTTCCTACTCCATGTTTACCCACAACACATATACTTGTCCCTCCCCAACCCTACTCTAAATCAAAGCTTCCAACTAGGCCATTTGAAACTCTTGTGACGCCAACCTATATCTCTTTTCTCATCCTTTTTCCCCCAGCACAGCACTTCTCTTCTAGCCAAGTGGGCCCTCTGTGATCTATTGTGGAATGGTCTCCCTCTTCTGGTCCATTACTCATTCCCTTTTTAAAATAAAAATACAAAGATCTCTAACCTCAGGAAGTCTTGTTCAATTAACTCTATGTATTCCCCAACCAGATAGTAACTGATCTCCTTTCTAGAACACTTTTATAATTACTGTAATTCAATATATTTCGATGATTGTATTTTTCTCTTCATTCTATGATAATTCTTACATTTATCTAATGCTTTCCTAATTATGAATGAAATGGTATGTCTATGTTGGCTTCAAAATAATACAGGAGAAGGCATGTATATAAATGAAATTAGATTGAAGGTCATGAGTTAAATGCTGAAGTAAGGTTGAGTACATGGAAGTTCATAATATTATTTTTCTCTACTTTTGTGTATGTTTAAATTTTTCCATTATAAAAGGCTTAAAAAAAAACCAAGCAAAATGCTTTCAGACCCTTTTCTGATTTGATCCTAGTTATAAACCTGGGAACAGCCAAAGCAGGCATTCTTATGTCCATTTTACAAATAAAGAGAAGCAATTTTGCAAGTCCATGAAGCTAGTAATAATTATGATAATTTCCAAAGCTGACAATGTGGTAGTTTACTGTAATTGGAATTATGATAAAAGTATAGAGTGTAATAATAGTTATAGCTACATTTATTGAGCAGTTACTATGAATCAGGCCTTAAATACTTTAAATGTATTTTCATTTATTTATTTCATTTATTTCATATTTATTCAATTTTCACAACCATGTGGTTAATAGGTAGGTTCCATTGATATTCCCAATTTACAGATAAGAAAACCAAGGGACAGAGAGGTTAAGTAGTCTAATCACACAGCCAGTGACAAGCTGGGATTTAAACCCAGGCAGTCTGGCTCCAGAGTGGACACCTGACACTATACCATCGCCTACTAACTAGCAGAGCTCTGATTTGAACCGAAACATTCAGAAACCAAGTATTGTAGTGCTATTATTACAACATGCTACCTAAGATTTGTGACAAGCATTAAACATTTTCTTTTCTTTTTTTAAACATTTTCTTATGAGCCAAGGAAACTGATAAATCACAGGGCAGGTCTGTGCACCAAGAATTTCTACTATAGTCAGGTGTGTGGTTCAGAAAAGTGCAGAAGTACCTATATTTGCCCTGGGTGTTATGAGAAGTTGTTTCTCATAATACCTTTCTAGGAACATCCTCAAGAAATGCTAGATTATAAGAATTAGTTTAATGCTCAAGCATTTGTGAAACATAAAACATCCCAGCTCACACTCCCATAGCAAAACCTGCAAATTATCTTACTTATTCTAACTCTCTGACATTGCCCAAGAGCTGATTCTAGTGATTTCAATTTCAGTTTTGTCTTTACCTTTCATGAAGGTTGTGTACAGGATATAGAAGCGGGGGAAATGACGACTCAAAAAACGATGATATTTCCCATTAATCGCTTTTGTCTTGGTCACCACGTAAGAGAGTAAGCTCTTCACATCTGCCTTTGGAGAAAGGTGAAGGTTTGAAGACCTACAAGGAAGATCAGAGACTATCTGGGAATCAATCCTAGAAGCCCCTTCACATCTGGCGTCCCTAATGTAAAACACAGTCCTCAGAGAATGTATGCTAAGATCTGAAACCTTCGAAATCCAAGGAAGATCTTGGGATCAAGAGATAAGCATCAGAGAAACACAAATCACACAGATGAGAGGCCAAGAAGGAAGGGGTGTCGGAGAGTAAGTAGTATGGAGTCTGCAGCCTGAGGCCAGAGCGGCAGGATAAAGCTACAGGTGGGATCGAGGTAAACAGAGGTAAAACCTGAGACGAAAAAGGAAGGCTGAAAGATGAACTCAGGACACGAGAGGAATTCAGACTATATGGGGCACTCAGAGTTGAGGGGGTCAGGAAGCCAGGTCACTAGCGGGGATTGGGGTGCGACTTCTGAGCAGAAAAATACAAATCCCAACGCCAGGGCATGGAACCCTGACAATTAAGAGAGAGCACGCAAGCAAGGATGAAACAGTGGAAGAGACTGAACGTCAAAAACGCTTTTCTCTCTCTGGATCCCTCACCGAGGGCCCCCCCAGGCGAGTCCAGAACGAACAAGCTGCAGCCTCCGGGTGACATAAGGTCCAGGGGTGGCCGCCGAACCCCACAGAGCAGTCCGAGCCCAGCACACCCTGGAGAGCGCCATCTTCTCAGCGAGGGAGGGGCAGAAGAGTAAGGATCCTCTTCAGGTCAACATTCATCGTACGTCGCGTTCTTTCGACAACGCATGCGCCTTTCCTGAGAGCTGATTGGTAACCATAGACCTCCTGCCTCGCGCTAACCCGGCGCGGAACGAACGCTAAAGACAAAGTTTGGAAGAAGGACTAGGATTGGACGCAGACAGTACTTCCTGGTGTAAAGTGCCGGAAGTGGGCTTGTCCCCGAGGGAGCCAGGGCTTGTGACAGTGGTATGGTTCGTGATATTGAGGACGTCCTCTTTTTGAGGGCCTAGTGACCTCTTGCGATTCCCTAGAGGCGCCCTTGCCCTCTGTCCGTACCCCGGGCTTCGGGGCCTTGATGCGGTAGGTGCCAGATGTCAATTTGGCAGTGCCTGGGGCCGCGGCTCCTCCTGGGGACTGGGAAGACCCGCGACGCCCTCTGGTGGTGATGGTCTGACTAGGCCGGGAGCTGTCCATTGCCAGTCACGGTCTGGCGGCGAAGCTTGGCGGCTTAGGAGTGGCCCCTGTGCGAACTAAGTCCGCTTTCTACTTTTGTCATTGTTTCCCAAATCAGGTTTGTGGTAAAATGTTTTTCGTTAAGCGCCTCCTCAAGACCAAGCTCGGGTCTCAACTTAAATGTCACTTTTCTGAGAGGCTTTCTCTGACGAAAGGACACCCATTTTCTCCTATCACCCTTTGTATTTTCTTTATAGCACTTAAAACTTACATCGTTTATACATTTGTTTTCTTGTCTGGCCGGGTCCCTGAGCTAGACTGAGGGCAAGCGCCTTGCCTTGTTCGCTGCTGTACCCTACTGCCAACACTAGGTGCCATGCCTGGGCCGTAGGAGGTGCCCGATAAACATTTTGAATAAATTAATTAATAACAAACTGGAAAGGAGTCCCAGAAGTGGCACGTAGCTTCCTCCAAGAGTTCACAGTCTTCTTGAGTACATAGGAATATTTATCTTTCATGGAAGGTAATAGAGCATCTCATTTGGAGCTAGGAGATCTTGTCTTAGCACTGCCACTTCCTTTAATGTATGTGTGACCTTGGACATGTCACTTTAAGATCTTGAGCTTATTTCCTTTATAATAGTACCTAATTTTATAAGAGTTTTGTGAAGCTCCAAGAAGAAAGTGGTTGTGAAAGCTCCCACATCTCCTATAACACTTTATGGGTCACAGCGTTTTTAATTAGCATAGGCTGTTTATGATTGTACCATTCATGCAGTCAGAGGAAAAGTTCTAGAAGTGGGTGGCTCTCTACAAGTGTTAGGTAGACGGGGTGGGCGGGATACAAAGTTAACTAAAAAGTGATCTCTGTCTTCAGGCAATTTCTAAGGCAATTTCAGCTACTGTATAGCTCTCAAGAATGTTCAGTTCCAAAATTCTAGAGCACTCTGGGAAAGAAGGGACAAGGTCAATCAGAGTTTTGTGGAAGAGATGAGAAGCAACTGTGCCTGGAAGGATGGAGGAGAGACATTGCATATGGCAGGAATACAGGAATTCAAGTATTTATTATTGATTAGTGCCCCTCCCCCCAATATACGCAAAGTCTTGTTGGCTCTGCCTTCTATTTCTTCAAACATCCAGTTTCCTTCTCTCTTCTGTGCCAGTACTCTCGTCTAAGCTACAAGCCTCTGATCTAAACTACTGGAGTAGCTTCCGTACTGTTTTCCCTGTTATCTATTTTGACCTTTCTGTAACCAGTTCTCCATGCTGTAGCCAGAGAAAGCTTTTATTTTTTTTAAAGATTTTATTGGGGAATTGGGGGATGGGAACAGCGCTGGGGAATCAGGGGAAGGGGAACAGACAAGTTGTTGCTTGTTTTGCTCTTCAGTCTAGTTGTGGAGGACGTTGCTTCACTGGCCCATGTTAGTATTATCATTGCGCTCTTCCGGGTGAGGCAGATCAGTCGCCGGCCTCTGGATGGCCGCTCACGGTGGCTGCTGGCCGCTCACGCTGGCTGCTGGCCGCTCACGCTGGCTGCCAGCTACACATGGTAGGTCATGGCAGCCCACGGCAGCAGGGACTGCAGCCTACGCCGTTGCTGGTGACCCGCGGCAGCCCAACCCCAGGTCGAGCTGCTGTTCACTATCTTAGCTGCAGAGGGCAGTGTCACTGGCCCTCATATGTGGGATCCGAACCGGGGCCCTCTGGCATCCAAGCCAACTCAACCAATGCACCACTCGGACGGCCGCAGAGAAAGCTTTTAAAATTGCACATCTAAGCTTGTCACTCCCAGACTCATCTCATATCTCATGGTATCTCTTTCCCCTTAGCTTTCTATGCTAAGAAATATTGGCCTTTCAGTTCTATAGGCCAAGCAACTTTCTGCCCCTGGGCTTTTGCACATACTGTTCTTTGCTTGGAGTTTCTTCTCTCCTTCCCTTCTTCCTAGCTTGTCTTTCAGGTTCCAGCTGAAATGGTAGTAACAGCTAGCATTTATTGAACAGGTACTGTGTGCCACCATTGTTTTTAGTGTTTTACGTGTAGCAAGTCATTTAAGCCTCACATAACTTCATTAGATTCCTCTGTTACTCATCTTGCAACTAGTTATACTTACCCTTCATAGTACTTAAAATGACCATAATTAATTAACTGTGGCATTATACCTTTAATGACTCTGTTCCCCGTTTGATTCTAAGCTCAAAGTATTTCTAATCCCTAGCATATTCCTGAGCACAAGAGGTACTCTAAGTATTAAGTAGTAAATGAGTAAGTATCTTATATACTTGAATATAAGATAATATTTTTCCTCTCAAAATAATTTCCTAGAAAGAAAGTTGCTTTATATTTTGTGTTCTTTTATTCACTAATTCCACAATTATTGTGCCTCTCCCCCAGACCAGGCATTGTTCTTGTTGCTTGGGATAAATCAGAGGTTAGACAGATAAAGATTCCATCTCTGCCTACTATAGTTTACATTCTAAAATGATTGAGAGATTGTTTGGAATACTAAAGTGAGGCAGACCCTTGGGGGCCTCATGTGGAGATTAGATTTGCTTGGGGGCTTCAGGTGTGAAGATTAGAGATTTGGATTTGATTTGAAAGGTATGAGAAAATCATAATGCATTTTGCCCAAGGGAATGACATGATGAAGGTGGTGTTTTGTAAAAAGTTAGGATGGATTGGAATGAAAAGAGACTGGAGGTTAAGAATATCAATAAGGTTATTTTATAAGGACCTACACAAAAGATAGTGAAGAACCACCAGACTGCCCCAAAAATGATCTTTAAGTGGTCCCAGATTTGTGGTGCAATAAATGGGAACCAAATTTGAGCTCCCCAAACCCATATGCCATTTAGCTTGTCATCAGCATTTGCTGTTCATTTGGCAAACATTTGAGGGCCTGCTCCGTAGCCATTCTGCTAGGTTCCAGGAAAATAAGGGCCAGGCCTTTCCCTCAAAAAGCTCAGGTTTAGTAGAGAAGATTGACATTCAAAAATAATGGTGCTATCATGTGATAGGTGCTATAACAGAAAAATATCCAAAGTATAGTTGAAACCAGAGGACAAACGAATCCAGGGCTCATGCTGCCTGTGCCGCTCAGCCAATAGACTGACACAGAAGTTGGGCTCTAGAATAAGCGTTTATTATCACAGCATTGGTGGTCTGAGAAGGCTGCGGGTTAACACCTCCAAAAACTGCCTTGCATTCTCAGACCAGGTTGGGGTTTTTAAGGGAAAATCTGGGTGTTCCTTCAGAGGCAACCCAGGAACAAAGATAGGATCACCCTGGTACTATTGAGACTGATCAATAAGCCTAAGGGTATTAATCATAAGTTTCAGGGTAATTCTCTAAAACAGGGAACTGGGTGGGACAAGGGGACATTCGGAGCTTAAACCGCAGGGGGATGATCAATTGTTGAGCTATAGGTAGGTCAAGGAAAGGTGAGGCCAGGGACGTGGAGAGGCCTCTACTATGGGGGTCCCAACCGGGCCCTGTTTCACAGTGAGAGTTAAAGGAAGGAGTAGTAAATTGATAAATTCTGGTGGTGGTACATCCAGATGAAGAGAAGTCAGGTTTGAACTCGATCATGGAGGATAAATTGGAGACTGACCGGCAGGCAAGTACTGTGAGGAAGGGCTTCTGAGAAGAAGGAACAGCATGTGCAAAGATATGAAAGACTGGAATCTTCAGAGAAAGATAAATGTCTTGCTAGTAGAGACAATAACTGCAGTGATTTGCCACCTTTAGATACAGTTTAATTCATTGAGTTTGACAGGCTGGTTTGAGGCAGGTTATTCTTCCCAAGGCACTGAAGAAAAAATCCAGGATGAATGATTTTAGTAACCAATGGTTTGTATTATGATACTCTCTCAGAAGTCTGAGCAAGATTACAACTTTTTTTTTTTTTTTTTAAGATTTTTATTGGGGAATTGGGGGAAGGGGAACAGACAAGTTGCTGTTGTTTTTTGTTCTTCAGTCTAGTTGTGGAGGACGTCGCCCCACCGGCCCAAGTTGGCACCATCATTGCGCTCTTCCCGGGCGAGGCAGATCAGTTGCTGGCTTCTGGATGCTGCTCACTGTGGCTGGCCACTCACGCTGGCTGCTGGCTACACACGGTAGCCCATGGCAACCCACTGCCACAGGGGCTGTAGCCTACGCCATCGCCGGCGACTCACGGGCCCTCATATGTGGGATCCGAACCGGGGCCCTCTGGCATCCCAAGCCAGTTCTTAACCATCGCGCCACTCGGCCGGCCC
>NW_017731919.1:97904-102199 GCF_001890085.2 Hipposideros armiger | reverse complement strand
CGAGCTGTTGTTCACCATCTTAACTGTAGAGGGCACAGCATCACTAGCCCTCATGTGGGTTCCGAACCGGGGCCCTGCTTCTCAGAGCTGGTGTCCCAAGCCAACTCTTAATCAACGCGCCACTCGGCCCGCCCGTGTATGGTATTTTTTAATCTTTTAAAAATTAATGTTTGGTTTCATGTGGCATTTTTCTGTGTTGTTTCCCTCAAATTTATTTTCAGAATTCATTCATGTGATGATGTAGACCAAGTTCACTAATTTTTAGCTGCTTTGTGGTATTCCATCACATGTATCCACTCCAATTTGTTTTTTGTTTTGTTTTGTTTTTAAATATTTTATTGGGGAATAGGGGAAGGGGAACAGACAAGTTGCTGTCCTCTTGTTCTTCAGTCTAGTTGTGGAGAACGTTACTTCACTGGCCCATGTTGGTATTACCATTGCGCTCTTCCCAAGTGAGGCAGTCGCTCGCGGGCCACTGGACGGCCATTCACGGTGGCTCACGGCAGCTTACGAAAGCTCATGCCAGCTGCCGGCCAGCCCCACTGCATCCTACGCTGTTGCCAGCGACTCACAGCAGCCCAGCTCCAGGTTTAGCTGTTGTTCACCATCTTAACTGCAGAGGGTGCAGTGTCACTGGCTTGCATGTGGGATCCGAACCAGGGCCCTGCGGCTCAGAGCTGGCGTCGCAAGCCAACTCTTAACCAATGCGCCACTTGCCCGGCCCCCAATTTGTTTATCTATTTGCTGATAGATCTTTACATTGCTTTCAATGTTTTATTTTTACAAACACTACATCCTCGAAGATATCTCCTGTTCTTATTTATAAGAGTTTCTCTCATGAAACAAGCAGTGTTTTCAGATTGTTTTTTTAACCATCACTCATAGTAAGAAACATTTTATTTCAAAACCTAGTTCATATATTTCTATTGTATTTCATTTTTGTAAAATGCTGGACAAGGGGGAGGGAGGTTGTCATTTTGTGAGGGGGGTGAATGTCTAACTATTACATTGTTTTGTATACCTGAAACTAATAAAAAAAATGCTAGACATGACCCACTAATGGACTGAAAAACACTGCTCTAAGGCGTAGACTTTCTGGATCAAAGAATATATGCATTTTCAACTTGAGTGAATATCATCAAGTTGCTCTCCAAAGCAATTGTGTCAATTTTACAGGATATTAAAGTCCTAGTTTCTGCACATCCTCATTGTGGAAGAAAAGGGGTGCTGTAATAAATCTAACTGACAGTAACCTGACAGGGTGATCTGATCATAAATCCCTAACTGGGAAGGTCATTGTGCATGGTCATGCCCCAGGCTATACTATATCATTAAAAGGGTTTAAGCAAGCCTTGTCCATTATTCTTATACATCTAGGTTAACAATACCTTTGAAATGCCAGAAGTAATCCTCTTTTCCAGAGCCCTCCCAAGCATAAACACCTTCAAGGGAGCACGTAATCTTGTTAACTATCCTGTACCTTGCTTTCTCCCACCTTCATGTAACCTTCCTTAAGTTCCTTCCTTAATTCGAAATGCACAAAAGAAACTGCCAATTGTCATTCTGTGGAGCATTTGAGATTTTGCTTCCCAGTAATGGCGATTAGTTTGGCGCCAATAAATTCCGGTTTGGGGGTATCTTGTGTCGACATCACCGATACTTAACCTGGTTAGACTTTATTACGAATCCAATAGATGTGAAATGAATCTCATTGTCAGTTTACTTTGGTTTTTTTTCTCATTACTGGAGAGAATCGATTTTTATATTTACTATTGGTTATTTGAATTTCTCCTGGTAATTCATACCTTTTGTCCACTCTTCTATTGGGTTGTTTATCTTAGTATTATTGGTTTGTAGGAGTCCTTTACAGATGCTAGATACCAATCTTTTTCTGACATACATGTTTGTTGCAGATATCTACTCCCTGTTTACCTGTCACTGTATTTTAACCTTGTTTATGATGTCCTTTACATAGTTTTTAATATTTGTTACAGTCAATTTTATCAAAATTGTTCATTATGACTTATGCTTTTACATAATTTGATTTAAGAAATTCTTAAGATCATAAAGATTTTCTATAGTATTTTTTCAGATAATTTGAAGTTTTTGTTTTGTTTTATAACTTTAGGTCTTTAACTCACCTGGAGTTTATTTTTGCCTGTTCCTTTTCTGTCTTCCAAATTTCTGGGCTCACCATTTGAGTCTTCACCACATTTCGCCCTCTAGTGATTATCTTTAGTATTCCAGCCATCTGACCTCCTCCCTCTGGATCTTTGTCTTAGAAATAACAAAATGGGAATATAAATAAAGCCCAGGCTTAGGAAAGTAGCTCTTTGAAAGCCTGTAAAGAAGAAACAAGTGTCAAAGATGAGGTGAAGGGGGTCATTAAGAGAAATTTCTGCACAAGAAGAATGCAAGGATGGTTCTTTGTCCTCCTCATCCTTCACATTCAGGACCTGAGGATCCAGGAAGAAGGGTTATCCATGGGTGGGGGTGGTGGTGGGGGGGGAGTCTCAGAGGGCTGGCCCTGAAAGGAAGGAGGTGTAGACTTCGGACGGCATCCTTATGTCCTTTTAGAGCCATTCCACATCTACTTTCTTATTTTACCTCTCTGCCCTACCTGCAAGCCCTGTGAGCTTTTTCTGTCTTGCACTAGAAGACTGTGAAACTGAGGCATATATAGTCATACAGAAGTTGGTGAATCTAAGGCTAGAACCCAGGTCTTCTGACCATCAAACTGAAAGGGTCAAGCGAGTCCAGCTAAAAGCAATTTGTGAGAGAAGACCTATAAGAGAGGTTAGCATTTTCAGAGACGCAGTATTCCAAATTACAAGAAATAGCTTTTGATTTCTAATCAATCATTTGATTTCTAAGGTAGTCATAATCATCATCAAAAAGTTCTTATCAGTGCCTGCCTGCAATGGGCAATTAAAGTAGATGCTGAACTAAATTTAGAATGCATTATTCACGGACATGATCTAAGAATTTATGTTCTAAGAAAATGAATATAAACAGATAAGCAAAGCACATATCCATATGACAATAAAAATTTAAAAAAGGTAGACCAATATAGCTACTGTGGACAGTAAAGAATTAACATCGGGCCGGCCGAGTGGCGCGATGGTTAAGAATTGGCTTGGGACGCCAGAGGGCCCCGGTTCGGATCCCACATATGAGGACCAGTGACACTGCCCTCTACAGCTAAGATGCTGAACAACAGCTGGGCTNAGTGTCACTGGCCCTCATATGTGGGATCCGAACCGGGGCCCTCTGGCATCCCAAGCCAGTTCTTAACCATCGCGCCACTCGGCCGGCCCAAGATTACAACTTCTTAATCACATTTCTTTTTTCTTATGTGTTAAAATGGTTTTTGGGGGGCGGGGGGGGAACAATGTGTTTTTTCCAGAACCTATCAGCTCTAAGTCAAGTTGTTGTCCTTCAATCTTAGTTGTGGAGGGCGCATGCAGCTCAGCTCCAAGTCCAGGAGCCGTTTCAGTCTAGTTACGGAAGTGAGGTGTGGGGGCTGCAGCCCACCCATGCGAGAGTCAAACCGGCAACCTTGTTAAGAGCACGCACTCTAACCAACTGAGCCATCCGGCCACCCACTGGCAGCTCAGCGCAAGTAGTTGTCTTCAATCTCGTTGCGGAGGGTGCAGCTCACTGGCCCATGTGAGAATCAAACCGGCAACGCTGTTGCTGAGAGCACGTGGTCTAACCAACAGCCACCCGGCTGCCCTAAAATGTTTTAAAAGGACAAGAACAAAGAATACTATAACGTTTGTCTATGTGTCTACCACCCCAAATCAATAAATAATGCCATACCTATTTTCTCCCAAGTCCCATTTCCCCTTTTTCCTTTGGGTAATCCCTTTCTTTATATCAGAAAGGGATTTTTAATATTTTAAATTAATATTTTTAATATTAATACTTTGAATATATATAAAACAATTTATATATGTATGTAAACAAATAGTGTATGGTTGTTGTTTTTTTAAAGATTTTATTGGGGGAGGGGAACAGTGCTGGGGAATTGGGGGAAGGAGAACGACAAGTTGCTGTTGTTTTGTTCTTCAGTCTAGTTGTGGAGGACGTTGCTTCACTGGCCCGTGTTGGTATTATCATTGTGCTCTTCCTGGATGAGGCAGATGGGTCACCGGCCTCTGGACGGCCACTCACGGCGGCTCTTGGCAGCTCACACCGGCTGCCGGCTGCTCGCACCGGCTGCCAGCCACACATGGTAGCTTATGGCAGCTCACTGCAGCAGGGGCTGCAGCCTACACTGTCACCGGCGACTC
>NW_017731919.1:80999-94624 GCF_001890085.2 Hipposideros armiger | reverse complement strand
AAAAAAAAAAAAAGAATTAACATCAAACACATCAGAAGTCAGTGCAATTCAAAGATAAGGACATCGCTGGGTGCAGAGTAGTGCCTGACAGGGATTGGTTATAGGGGTCCCAAGTTCAGGGAAACCGGCATAGATCAATTAGGGAGGGCGGGTCTCCTGCCTTCTGATTTCTCCCACTCCCTTCCACCCTCCACACACATGCCACACCCCAAGCTTTCCTCTACCAGGCAATGTAACCCTTGTTAAGGCTTGAGATCAGAGGAATTTTTAATTTATGTTAGTCTTTGGCTCTGCACAAGGGGACCTTTACCCAGCATCAGCAGGAACCACCCTCAGGAGCCACTTTGTGCTGCCTGGCACGTCCACAGCAATTAGAGCAAAAGGACAGAGGTAAGGAAACTGCTGGAGAGAGATTTTCCCCACCCAGCTTTGGCAGGGTCACCCAGGATCTCTACCATAAGTCTTGATATTCACTGTGGTTGGTACGTGGCTCATGATTCAGCCAGCATCATTTACACATTCTAGGCACATATGCACATTCAGCAAGATTCAGAAATGTCTTACCTAGCTGAATCAATATTAGAAAGACTTCAAGGATTTTGCAATTTAATATCACTGTCATAATATCATTGTCATATGTTTTAATGTAGGAAAATAAAGAATTAATATGTTCATATACACATGCAAATATATGTACTGGCCCTGTCTCAGAGTCTTTCCCCTCTGCCTGTAAGTTCTTCCCAGATACTATTCATGTGACTTCAGTCAGATTTATGCTTCAGAGTCACCAAGAGAGGTCTTTCCTAACCATCCTTTCTGAAATAGTCTTTATCTCTCATCCCTGGCTCTTGCTACTCCTTACTTTGCTTTTTAAATTTATATTTTTAATAGAATTGATCACTTCCTGACATACTTATTGACTTGTTTATTATTTCTTTCCCCCACAGAATGTAGGAGAGCAGGAACTTTGTATGGCTTTGATCACTGCTATATCCCAATACCTAGAACAGTACCTGGCACTTAGAAGATCCTCAATACTATATTTATTAAATGAATGAAATGAGATGGAACAAACATATATGTTTGTGTGTCCTTACTCTAATGTTGTATGATGAAGTTAAATAGAAGATTAGTTCTAAACTAATCCTGTTCAGCTTTAGAAACTTGGTTATTCTGAATTCTATGACCCAATCCCTTGAGAAGTTTCCCCACCAACCTGTTTTTCAGTCCAGTTGACTCAGGTAGGGCTGATCAAATCCCTTAGCTCCTAGGGTCAGCTTGTGTCCTAAGCATCCATGGCCACTGTTTTTGGTTTGGGACTTAGCTCGTAACCCAAGCTGGTTATCAAACAGAGCCCTTCTTGAGACTTTTGCTAGAACTATAGGGAAAGAGAATCTCTACCTGCTGCCAGCTGCAAGGATCGTGTCAGCCCAGAGCAAATGGTGGCCACCATTCCACTGTGCAGGGAGAACCTGTCTGAGGATAAAACCGCACTGGGACTGAAACAGCCCAGAGTGAGAGACGGTCAGAAAGAAAGATGGGTGGACAGCGGCCCAGTGATATTATCTGAGTCCCCAGATCCAGCCCTGCCCAAAGCTTCCTGTACCATTGGGTTCCCTAGTATGTGAGTGAGTGAATTCCCTTTGAGCACAATCAGTCTGAGTTGGGTTTCTAGCACTGACAATCAAAAAACAAAACAAAAACCATGCCTAAGGCACAGTTAGCTGTATAATTTGTACTACTTCAATTTTCACTTGTTGACAGAGTGACACATGCAGGTTTTTACCTAAAACTTGCAACATTTTTATAATTTATGAAATAATCTTGCATATATGTATCACTTAACACAATTATGTGAGGTAGGATATATGTTATTCTTTTAGTTGGTTAAACAAGCTCAGAGAAATCAAGTAATTTATCCAACATCACACAGCTAATAACAAAGCGAAAACTCTAATGTAAATCTTCTGATTCTAAATCCATGGCCTTTTCTGTGGCTCTCCAGCTGCTTAAGTGCTTATAGAGTTTCTTCATGAATTTATTTACGGTTTTTTCTCTCTTAATAGAAGAGAAGCTCATTTAAAGATAGGACCTTGCTGTTTGCCTTGAGTCTCTTTTAATTCCCAGGACAGCGTTTTGGAATGAGGGGCTCAGTAGAGGGCTGGTGCTCACTGCTTTTAAGGTTAGAGTTTGCCAAATCTGCTTTCTCTCATCAAGGGGCTTGTAATTAGCTGACTGAAATAATGGATATGTATTACAGTGGTGTTTTTCCACCTTTTTTGACTGCTACCATAAAAAATTTATTAATACATCAACCCAGAACACACGCGTGCGTGCGCATGCGCGCGCACACACACACACACACACACACACACACACACACACACACATTATTAAAGTTTCACAAAATAATACCTACTTTAGTACTTGCAACATTCTCTGATATTTCCTATTCCATTTTTTTAAAATTCTGATTGTGACCCACTAAGTTGATTTCATAATCCAATAATGCGTTGAGATCCAGTTTGAAAAGCACTGTTACAGGTCACATCTATGTAAAGTCAAATCCAAGCTATAGTTCAATGATCAGAAATGTTTACTGAGTGCTAATGATGTGCTATGTATATTGCTAGGTGCAGTGAATGATATAAAAGTAATGTATAGCTATCCTAATGAAGCCCACAATCTAGTGGCAGAAATGAGAGAATAAAATAACTAATGAAAGGAAAAATATGAGCCAAAAGGAAGCATGAAGGTTCAGGAGCAGAGAGGTCACATCCTGGGAGAATCAGGAAAGGCTTTCAGGAGCAGGTGGCATTTGAGTTAGGTCTTTAAAAATGGACAGGATTTCAGTACTAGAAGTGTGGGTGGAGGTAACAGCAGGAGCCAAGGCACAGGGTCAGGCGAGCGCAGGCTGTGTTCAGGAAAGAGAAGGTACGAAATTCAACCAGAATGAAGGGTTTCCATGGTGGAGAGGTGGGAGAAGGCTAGAACCATGGTGTGGGGAACTTTGAATGTCAGATGAAGAGTCTACTCTATTTAAATGTGATTATGTATGTGAAACATCCTCCATGTGGCAGGAAGTAAGCACTTGGTTAATGTGAGTGCCCTTCCTCTTCTCCTTTACAGGCAATCGGGAGCCATTGGAAGTTTCTAGAGAAATGACCAGATTGATCAGAGGGACTTTGAGGCCTAAGCAGGAAGATGGCAGTTGAAATAGAAAGAAGGGGACAACTGACCTTGTGCAGGTAAGCTATAGTAATTGGCATTATTTGATATGAGGGAGGATGAGGAATCCATGATGACTTTCAGTTTTTAAGTTCCAGAAACTGGGAACACAGGGGAATTGTAAAAACAAGCTGGTTTGAGTAGAGAGGGGGATAGTTTGGGATGTGGTCATGTTGACTTTCTAGCTGGACATCCAGGGAGCAAGTCCGAGAGGCAGTTACAGCTCAGGGAAAGAGGCTCCAGAGAGTGGACTCTGGGAATCATCATCAAGAAGGTGCAATGGCTGTGAAGGGATGTTGCCTGCCTCAGCCCTTCCTGAAGATACAGGGGTGAACAGGACAAAGTCCTGGCCCTCAAGGAGGGATACAAACAAACACCAAAAGTAATTCAGTGGGATAGTGTTATGGCAAAAGCAAGACTACAATATAGTGTGTCATAGGATGACATAGGATACATACCTCACTCAGACATTGAAATCACAGAAAGCTTTTTGGAGGAAGGAATATCTAAAGTGAGACATCAGTGATGTGTAGGAGTTAGCTAGGTGAAGGCTGGGCAGAGAAAGAATGTTCCAGCATAGGCACAACATGTGAAAATTCAGGGAGGCAAGAGAGAACACTGGTGCATTTGGGGAACAAACAAACATAGGGAGCATCCTTATGAGGTTGGTATCATACCCACTTCAGATAAAAAAATGAAACACAAAGATTTAACAAGTTACCCATGGTTTCCCAGCTGGCTAGACCTGGAATCCAGCTCTGTTTTACCCTTAAGAGGTTGTTCTTTCTGTTACTCCAGCCTGTCCCATGAATGTCTCTAATGCTGAGTGGGTCCCCAGTGTTATTACATTGAAATTGCAGGGAGATTGTGTATAATTAGAAGAGAACTAAGGATTGAACCTAAGGAATTTGTACACTTAAGGAGTAGGAGGAAGAAAAGTAGCAATTGAAGTAAGTAGAGAGAGCAATTCAAATGGGAGAACTGCCCAGAGAGCACAGCGTGATGGACGCAAAGAAAGACGGTTGACAGAGGAGTGGTACAATATTTCGAATATGGAGAAAGGTGAAGAGGAAGTGGGTTCTCACTGTAGATAGTCAATGATGATCTCATTTAGCTAAGGAGATTTCCAGGGTGGATCACAAAGGGTAGAAAAATAAGGAAGCAGAGTGAGTGCAGAACACTTCTTCAGAAACACTGACTTCGGGTTATGGAAAGAAGTAAAAAGGGAAGTGGACTCTAAGATGGAAACTGTAGGTTCATCAGGAAGTGATCTTAGGATCAACACTAAGGGAAGGGAAGGAAGCAAGTTTGTGCAGGAGTTAAACTGTGATGCAGGACAAAGGCTTGGCCAACCTTCAGGCTGCCCCCTGGTTGGAGCGAGGGATGAATCTTCCCACTCCCACGTAGATCAGTCATTCACCATGGACTGCCTGAGAAAGGGGCATGACATGACAGCTGAGGGCCATCTGCCAGCAGCCTTCCTACCCCAGATGGCTGCAGTGATCAGTCCTTCATTCTCAAAGGGGGTCCTGCCTGTGCATTGCAGCTTTATCACAGGAATAGCTTATAAGGCTAGCAGAGTCAAAGGAGGAATATTTTTAGGATAAGACTCAACTTTGGAAATAGATACATAAATATAAACAGACATATCCTAATTACTATTCTGTATAGCCTGACAGCCATAACATATTAAAAAATGGGATAATACTTTACGGAACACCTCCTATATATCTGGCCTTTGTTAGCACCAGGTGTACAAAGATAAGATAATCTTCCCTATTGAGAAGCTGACCGTTGAGTTGGAGAAGAAAGCAGAAAAATGATAACTCTGTAAGGGGCTGTGCTTATCTTTTTCTTTTTTTTTTTAAAGATTTTATTGGGGAATTGGGGGAGGGGAACAGCACTGGGGAATCGGGGAAGGGGAACAGACAAGTTGCTGTCCTTTTTGTTCTTCAGTCTAGTTGTGGAAGACGTCGCTTCACTGGCCCATGTTGGTGTTATCACTGTGCTCTTCCCGGGTAAAGCAGTCGCTTGCCAGCCATTGGACAGCCGCTCACGGTAGCCCATGGCAGCCCACTGCAGCAGGGGCTGCAGCCTACGCTGTCGCCGGCGACTCATGGCAGCCCAGCTCCAGGTCGAGCTGTTGTTCACCATCTTAGCTGTAGAGGGCGCAGCATCACTGGCCCTCATGTGGGATCCGAACCAGGGCCCTGCTGCTCAGAGCTGGCGTCCCAAGCTAACTCTTAACCAATGGGCCACTCGGCCGGTCCCCAAGCCAAGTCTTAACCAATGTGTCACTCTGCCGGCCGGCTGTGCTTATCTTATTTGTGCGTATCTTACTTGTGCACCTGTACCACCCAGCCTGTGCCTAGTAGATTCTCAAAAAATATACACAGAATGAGTTAGTGCTGGAGTAGAATAAGAAGTGCTTGGGTAGCAGACAGAATGTAGGGCTAATGCTGGCTGGAGGAGTCAGGGATGCATCACAGAAGAGTTGTCCAGGTAAGGAAGGGGGAGGTGTGGTAGGCGTTCACTCCAAGCAGTTGTTTCAGGGAAAACAGAAGCATGAAAAAGAATGCTTGGAGAGTGGTGGAAGGTAAACATGGAAGGAGAAGTCTCCTATTGAAATAAAGTGCACACGTGATACAGATACATATTAACATCTATGTAGAAATGAGTTGGTTATTGTGATAATGTGGAATGTTCAGTGAGTTTACATTAATAGGATTTTATGAAGGAAGAATTTTTTTTAGCTCAATTTCAATGGAAGGGAATTGTTATAGATGTGTAAGATACAAATAGTATGATACGGTAGGTTGAATGGTGGTTCTTGGGTCTAACAGATTTGTGTTCAAAGTGTAAGGGTTCAGACCGAGCCACCTCAGGATGTGCCTTAGTGGTATGCAGATTATTTTGAGCTAAAGGTAACCGAGACCCTGCAGACTCAAGAGAAGCTTCTGCTCTACCCACTCACCCCTTAACTATCTAGACTTTAAATTAGGAGCCTGGCCCATGATAAGAGTTAAAACCAGAAACAATTTTGACCTACTCATATGGTAAGGCAAAGTCACAATTACTGAGTACATGCTCTCCTTGCAATGAAGCCCCAAAGTGCATGACCTCATCCCTAGCTCAGAATGTCATGTATAGGTCCATTTCCCTTCCAGTCTCTAAACCTGTTGTGCATGTGGGGTCTCTGACTCTCTCCTGTATGCGGGATTCCCATACATATGTATGTATTAAATTTGGTTATTTTCTCTTGCTAATCTGTCTCATGTTTGATTATTAGACCATCCAAAAGAACCTTGAAGGTAGATGAAAGATTCTTCCTCTCCCACAAAAGCCTGGCTCTACCACTAACTAGCAGTATGTCCTTAGCTGTTACTTAACCTCCCTAAGACTCAAGATTTCTAATTTGCAAAATGAAGATTATAGTTCCTGCCTAATGAACTTATTGTGAGGATTAATACATGTTTATGATACGTTAAATACTATCAGGAATGACAAATTATCCTCTACTCTTCAAGGTTCTTCTGGTTGAACTAATAATCAAATTAACATGCGACAGATTAGCAGGAGAAAGACAAATTAAAGTTTAATAACATATGTACCTCCTGTACACATGGGAGAGACCCAGGAACACTGAGTAACTCCCCCAAACCGGGGAAGCCATCACCTTACATACCGCTTTTTGCTAAAGACAGAAGAAGATGGGGGTGGAGAGTGAGTTATGGGAGGTTACCAGGAAAAGAAGAGCAAACAAAGGTAAGATTGTTATGCGGATTTAATCCTACCTTCTCCAGTTCACTGTACTTCCTTAACACTCATTTATTTTTCTATGCTTCGTGTGTGACCTATCCTGGAAATTACTTTCTCATTTCTCGTTAGCTAAGAGGTCATCATTGGCATCTACAATTTAAATGTCCTTTTACAAAGGGTAATTTCTACTAGGTTTTCAGAGCTCCCAAGTCTGCTGTTTCTTAAAATTAACCAGTCTGGAATTTCAGCCTTATGAAAACAAATCGTTTTTATGTCAAATCAACACATTCAAAAAACATAACCTGAAATATGAGTACTTATAATTAGAAGCAACAACTGAGCATCCACACCAATATGCCATTATATCAATTATCCTTTAAAACTAAAAATAGCATATTTTATTTGTGGTTATTCATCACACAGGAGCAAATAGATCAAGTTTATTTTGCTTTTCAGGCAAGGTTGTGAATAAGTCAACAATTTTTATTTGCCACCTACTACATAACTAGAACAGAGTACCTTTGGATGTATAAAGGTCAAATGCCATTGTCATGTTTTTCATTCTGATTATATATTACTTTATAAATAATTTGAACTATATATAACATTGTAACAAAGATAAACATAACCTGAAAACCTACCACCATTAACGCTTAGTGTTCATATTTGAATGTTTAATGAACTCTAACATTAAAAAAATTAAATTTGCTGGCCAAGTGACTCAGTTGGTTAAGGGCTTGCTCAAGAGTGCAAGCCCTGAGCAACAGGGTCGCCAGTTTGATTCCCAGCCCGAGCTGAGCTGCCGCTGAGCTGCCAACAGGTGGCAGGATGACTCAGCTATAAAAAAAAATTTAAATTAATCAGCCTAAAATTATCGATATCTCAAAGAGGCATATCTTGGGGCAAACTCTGCTCCTCTTCAATACATAAGAATTCAGTTCATGTTGTCTGTTACTACATGAGAATTGCAGGCTTAGAAGGCAAGAGTAGAGTATGAATGTTGGGAGAAACTGCTGAGTAAAGGAAACAGTGGGGCTATGATAGAGTCTCATTGCAAAATCCATTCCAATTTTTAGAACTCCTAAACTAAAATAGGGCTTTTTCCTCCAACACTTTAGTTGGAAGATTTTATATGTATTTCTTACAGGTGAAGGTGGTCCAATTCACGGCCAACTCTGTTTTGCCTTAGGGATCTTGTCTGAAGAGGGACAGAGAGACAGGTCAAATTGTAATAGCATTTGTAGAGCTTGAAGGCAGCCCTGGAGTAAAGAGATCTTAATTTGGGTGGCTGGGCAGAAGATCCTTAGTTCCTTCTATGGACTCTATGGCTGTTTTAGCCACTTGCTGGAAGCCTACCTTGACTGTGTGGATGGAAAAGGGGCCACATATGAAACCTGACAAGCTCAGGAGACTGAAAATAACCACACAAGATGGCATGAGCATAAAAAAATTTCATAACTAAGTGGGCCATGGCAGGAAGTCGCATCTTTAGCTTCCTTCATAAAGTTAGTCTGTGCCTTTTCAGTGGGCCTGCCTGTTGTCTTTCTGCACCTAAGATAACATCTTTGGAATGTCAGTAATCCTTTTCCTGGACCTGAGCTGGAAATTGCAAAATTATTATGCTTGTCTCCTGATTACCATCTCTATGTGCTGTAAAAAGTGAACTGTTAAGGATCCTGTACCCACCTATGTAAAAGAAGTACCTGGCTCTCCAATCTACTTTTATCCAATCCCAGAGGACCCCCCCCCCCCCCCCCCCCGGCTTTGCTTTCTCCCACCCCCTTAATCTATCACCAGTGGATTTCACGTAACCTTCCTCCTTTGATTTTATGTATAAAATAAGCTGCAAACCGCCATTTCGTGGAGCATTTTCTCTAGCCGTTGAGATTTTGCTTTCCAGCAATTGTTGTCAGTTAGGCTCAAATAAACTATTATAAGTTTTCTCTTGGGCTGGATGTTTTTTGTCGACAACTAATACAGATTAATTATTGCTTTGCTTTTCTGTTCTAAGGTATTTATTTCTATCACATTTATTGCTTATGTTCTTATGGTACTGAACAGATTTTCTTTAAAGCCACCAGAAAACTTTCTGAAGGCAGCAACTGCTTCCCTGTAGTACCCCACCCCATTCTCCTCACCCACTCAGTGCCTCTCCTCCCCAGCTTTGCCTTCAGCTGCCCTATTAAGCTATTTATTTGCCGGGGCAAATTTTCCTTATTCTTTCAGTTCCTCTGCTCCCTGATTGAGAAATTCTGGGCTTGCCCAAGATTTTTTTTTTTTCCACCATCGGGTTCTGAGTCCTGGTTTGTGAGGCTTTGAATCACTGATTGACCAGGCTAATGGCAGCAGGTCCTTAAGATCCCAAGGGATAAGCCAGGCGGCATTTTCACCTATACTCTGAGACTCCTCATAATTGCATCGGTGCTCACGTACCTATGTGGAAAATACTTGTGGACTGTCTGGCTTGGGGTTAATTGGTTTCAGTTTACGTCTTAGGAGAGCAGAGTCCTAATTGCAGCCCTAGTACAAGTGCCCGAACCAGCTTCACTACAAGAGGTGTGACGTCCTGAAGGAAAGCAATTCCTTTTGTTCCACCTCCTTCATATACTGGTGCTCACAGGCCCGTCTCCAGCTCCTGCCAAATGAGAGATGAACTCTTAGACTACAAGTTTTCGGACTCAATTAATTGTTCATTAATATCCAAGAGTGGCAGGTATATGATGCTTCCCTTTCATGGCAGGTCAAAGATGAAATTTGATTATTCTTTAAAGGGTGTGGTTTGCTTCTTGAAATTCCCTGCCGTATCTTTATCAGTGTTCTGTCGCCCAGAGCAACCTCAAGTGCCCTTATTTAACCAAGGGAGGCGCACTTGTCTGCCTACATAGAGGCAGGAGTCAGCACTGGGAGAAGTCAAACTCATTCTGCACAATGAAGAAGCAGCATAAGACGGAGGCAGCACCACAGTGTGAGCTAAGTAAGTAACCAGCAAGTATGCAATAGCCCAGGGAAGTTGCCCAGCTGAGCAGACCTCGAAGGGGGACCAGAATGGCTCCAGCCATTTTATTTTCTAATTGCAGCAGAGGTTCCCAAAGGAAAGGTTCACTTCTGGAGGGACTTTCTGGAACTCCCCAGATATGTTATAGCAAGATTCCGAGAACTAATTTGTGCATTTTTTTTCCTCTCCATTAGAAATTCTGTATGCAAACCAGCCTGTACCAGGATAACTGACGATGCTCGGCCCTTTTTTTGGTCCTTGAGTTTGTTTTTACTTTGTACTTTATTTGGATTTTTCTTTTTGCAATTCACTCTCCTTTTCTCTCGCCTGGACTCTTTTACCAACTAGTAAAATTTTCTTCTAGTAGTTTTTACACGAAGAAATAAGTTGGAGGGGTTTATGCTTTTCCTCTCTAGGCCTACAACTTAGTTAAATAAGCTTGGTTATTTTTAATGTAAGTGGAGGATAGGCGTCTAAGTATGTTTTTAGCAGCTCTAAATGACATTGTAGAATATTATGGTGGTTTGTCAGATCATTTGTTTTCTCCTCTCTACAGAATCACTAGTCTAGCCGTCATCTTCAGAGAAAGACTCTAGGGTGTGAGGTTGAGGCAGGGGATGGAGTGGGATTGCTTTTGGGTAGGTGGAAACAAAGCTTAGGAGAAGAACCGAGGCACCTGGGTAGGATGGAGGAAAGCAATTCATTACCAAGGCTTGGAAGTACAGCATCTGATGCGGTCGAACTAGCTGCATTAGCTGATGTTTCGCAGTTCCTCCCAGGTGTGGGGAGCTTTTGGTGGGGCACAGATACTATGATGTGGCTCTAGGGGCGAAAGGAAACGGTCCTGTTAGGTGGCTCTACTTTATCGGGTGGAGCTGTACCTCGCAGAGGCACGTTTCCAAAAGAAAGGGGCTTGATTGTCTAACGTGGGGCCGCGACGAACAATGGCAGGAAACTTACCTGTGTGCTGGGAGGAAGCCCTGAGGTGTAGGAGCCTCCAAACCCACACGCTGTTGGACCAGTGCAAGCACCTGCTCCGTAGGATGCAAGCCCGCCCAGGCTGCCGTGGCCCCGCCCCCAGCCTGACCTCGGGGTGGGCGGAGCCTCGGGACTTTCAGTCGGGTTGCCACGCGCGCGGGCCGCTACCGGGAATGTGAAGAATCCAGCCAATAGGAATTTGCAGCTGCGGTCTTGTCGGCCAATGGCGGGGCGTGTAGGGGTTGGGCGTATTGGCGCTGGGTCCCGGGATATGGAGACAGAGGCGCGGGGGCCGCTTGTCAGGTGATTGCGGCGCTAGTAAGGCGAAAGGTAGGCGAGGTCAGGGGTCACGGGGGCGCTACGAATCGTTCCGCGGGCGGGGGTGGCGCAAGGCGGCTCGGGGCCGGCCTGGGATAAGGCGACTGGGCCAGTCTGGGGCACGCGGGGCGCCGTGCGGGACTGCGAAGGCGGTGCGGGCAGGGAGGGCGTGGGGCGCGGGGCGCGGTGTCCAGATGGGGCCACATTATTCGAAGAAGAGGGCGCCGGGAGTGGGGAGCGACAGGGCAGGGAGCGAACACCAGAGTTCGCGGGGCCTCTCCGCTTCCCTGCCAGGCCTAAGAGAAATGGCTGAATTCCTGGCTGGACCTGGCGCCGCGCCGCCACTCGTGATCGAAGGTGCACTGACCCGCTTGTGCCGCGGAACAGGCCAACGGGCACGGGGCAAGGTCCTTGAGGCCGCCTTCTTATCTGCAGAGCCCATTCCGCTTCCTGGGCTCCCCACATCTACAAAAAGTTCATTTTTGTGCAGCCGACCAACATGAAGCGCCTTTGTGTGAAGGGCCTGGGCCGGCCGCTGTGTACTCATGTGTAGATTGGTTTTAGGCCTGTTTGTGCAGCTTCCAGGCTCCAGGCACTTTTGTAGATACCGCTATTGCATATGGTATGTAAGGCTCTCCAACTGTTCGGTTTCATAGGTACCGGTACCTACTCTTAAAGCTGTCGCTTACGTTTGTTATTCCGCCTTTGGATTCCTTTCCACCATTTGGTTTTCCCCAGTTCCCTACTTCATACTATTATCAGACTGTTTCAAAGAGCACCATTAGGGCAGAAGTTGAGAAGCCTGGGCTTGAGTTTCCTGTGTGTAAAATGAAGATATTCTCACGTTGTCCACTGCTTTCAAAGGAGTGTTATGAAGTTAAAGGAACGTGACATCTCTTTAAAGAGGAAAGCAAAAGCAAACATTATATGCAAGGAGAGGCAAGGGGAGATAGGCTTCCAGAAACTTATGCTGGCCATAATTTTAGCGAGTGTTGGTGAAACCAGGGGACACTGTTTACCTTGACTCCTGTGGAATCTGAAGCCTGACCCGTTTGGCTGTGTAAGCATTTGAGCAGTTGCTTAGCCTCTCCGTTGGTTTCCACATACTTAAAATGGGGATTGACAACAGTGTCAATTTTATAGGGTTGTTGGTGAGGATTAAGTGAGTTAATACACACAAAGTGCTTAGAACTATGCCTGGCATGTGGGAGTTTTGTTATTACTTCCCCTTAAAAATGACAAACTAAACAATTCTGACCTTATTACTTACCCTATGCTCAGAATCCTGTGAGCTTATTGCCATTGAACCCTTAGGTTCATTGTTTACCATCTACCTCATTAATGTTGATCTGAGTGTACAGTATAAATTAGGTGTGACTAGAGGTTTTCTGCTGGGTGTTTATCATTAAATAAGGTTGGAAACTATCACTATATTAGGTCTGTTTGTGATAGCTGTGTTGAATAAATGAAACCTGATAACTTCTTTGGCTGTTTACATTTTCATTGGATAATAATTGCATTTACAGCCTTGGGGTGTAGGCACAGTTTATTTTGGACCTAATACCAAAAAGCCCATAATTGCAGCATACTTGATTTCTCATTTTTCCGGAATGGCCAAGTTGGGATTGGGAAGGGGAATTTCTGGGCAGCCTGGCAGCACTTGTTAATGAATTGGGCAAGCTTGGTAGGAATCTAATATTATTCTACTGTTAGGAAACCCGCTGTGTTCCTTGGATTACTCTAGAGAGCTACTAAGCAGTTTTGGTTCAGTTTTTTACTCAAGTGAAGGTTAGAGGTCAGAGAATGATATTCACAAAGTAGTAGCCTTTCTGTTTGACTTTGCTCAGAGCTTGGGTGGGTGCTGTGGAATCAAAGACATCTTTATTTCCTGCCTCCTTATTTCCTGCCTCCGTATTTCCTGCCTCCTCATGATGTACATAAATACAAATGTCTGTTGACAGATTTATGCCCTTTCTCTGAGCTTAAAAGGCCCTCTCAAGTTCTCTTGGTGCTATCTGGAAGGCTGTCTAATGGAAGACTGTGTTGCCTGCCAATTCTCTTTCAAGGAAGCTACTATTTATACATGTAGCCTTATTGAGAACTAATCACAAAATGAGAAATTTTTTGGGGGCCGGCCGAGTGGCGCGTTGGTTAAGAGCTGGCTTGGGACGCCAGAGGGCCCCGGTTCAGATCCCACATATGAGGGCCAGTGACACTGCCCCCTACAGCTAAGATGCTGAACAACAGCTCAACCTGGAGCTGGGCTGCCCAGAGTCACCGGCAACGGTGTAGGCTGCAGCCCCTGTGGCAGTGGGTTGCCATGGGCTACCGTGTGTAGCCAGCAGCC
>NW_017731919.1:78164-80036 GCF_001890085.2 Hipposideros armiger | reverse complement strand
ATATATATATATATATATATATAAAAGCTACATTTTAATAAAATCAGAATGGAATGTAAAAGAGTTGGCCAGGAATGATAAAAATGTATTTGTCTAAATCTGCTTTTAATTTAAGGTCAGAGTAACTTACATTTTTTAGTGTAAGGACCAAAGTTTCCAATAAAGACTTAAAGTGGGAAATTAGGGTTCACAGCCTTTGTGCTTATTGCTAGTAGGTCATCATGTATGGGTTATTTTTGTTTTGGTCCCATTTTCTGCTGATGATCAAGTGTCTGTTAAAACTCCTAGGTGATGAAAGAAGAAAGCTACAGGTTCACATTTTAACAGGTTCCAAAGAGCAGAAGGAGGCATGTATGAAGCTGGAGAATCTTGTATGTGTTGTCTCTTTACACATAATTTTTCTTTGCTTTAAGAAATGCTGAGGAAAATATGTCCTTAAAATTAAGGCCAGTCTACATTAGGGGAGCCAATATTTGTCATTGTAAATGAGTTGAATGTAATCTAATGATAATAATTATTTTTCACATTTGCCGGAGGAAAAACCTATTGTACTTAAGCTAAGTATGAAGGCAAAACATTTTTTTTTCCTGAGGCCAGAGTAGATATATACTAATTAAACAGACTTTCTTATTTTAGTATAAAGGGGTCTTTGAAATGGTTTACAGAGCTTGGAGCTGTGTTCCAGGATAGATGTGTCAGGCCAGGAGGCCAGATTGGACCCCCAAAGGAAGATACTCAGCTGTAAACTTCTGTTTAGGGAAATCAGAGGAAGCTCCCACTGTGAGAGTAGCAAGAAACAAAAACCAAGCTAGTCTTTAGAAGTAAGACTTTAGTGACTCTGAGGTGTGAGCAGTAAAGGAAGTTTGAAAGCTGGTTAAGCCTCAGAGCACTGAGCAGAGACAGTGAGGAGTTCTATTTAGTGCGAGTATCAGGCCCTTCTAATTCTGAAGTCTCTGTTTGATGAGTGATAGTTTTGTCTAAAAGATTAGCACTTTTTTTGACAGCCTGCCCACATTTCTTGTAACTTATCGTCTTTCACACCCAGTCAGCCGGTTTGGTTATCAACTGTACTCTTTCTCCCCCTATCTTAACTACCTTGTCTCTTCTTGCTGCTTAATTTTCTCTTTTCCTTCTTTCTTTATCATTGGATGTTCTCAATGTCAGGTTGTTCTTCCAACTATTTATAAAACAGATTCTCAAACTTAATGTTGAGTTGAAATTGTTCTCTGGTAGAATAAGCAAGATTATGCCTATGGCACACTAAGTCAGAAAAATGAAGGACAGTCTAAGCTGGTATTTCAGTGGCCATTGTGCCTGGGAGTGGGAGAGTGAGAGCGAGGGGCGGGGAGAGAGAGAGAGAGAGAGAGAGACTGACACACATACAGAGGCCTCGATTCATATTAAACACATTGTACAATAGCAGCACTGTCTGTACTTTATGAAGTGGGCGTGTTTGGGTGGCTTTCGGTTGAAGACATTCTGGTATTACCCACTTAGGTAGAGAGGAATAGAGCTTCTAAGCCTTTTTCTTTAACACCAGCGGGGCTTTTTACTTTGTTCTTTCTGTCAGGAAGTAGATGTAGTTTGTCTTCAGCCTGTCTTTTTTTCATTTTATCATTTTACATCAAATTCATTTTCATAAGAGAAAGATAGGATGCACTTATCCAAATTTAAAAATCAATTCCAAACTTTACATCCTCAAGGATAATTTTTTTTTTAAGATTTTTATTGGGGAATTGGGGGATGGGATCAGTGCTGGGGAATTGGGGGAAGGGGAACAGACAAGTTGCTGTCCTTTTGTTCTTCAGTCTAGCTGTGGAGGACGTTGCTTCACTGGCCCCAGTTGGCACCATCATTGCGCTCTTCCCGGGC
>NW_017731919.1:54196-76666 GCF_001890085.2 Hipposideros armiger | reverse complement strand
GTAATGACAGTGGTAAGCCGCAGGTGCCTTGGGGAGAAGAACATGGAGGAGGGCCATGTGACCTAAATTGGGGCATCAGGAAATGCTTTCTTGAGGAGGTGGCTTCTAATGCTTTGCATTCAGGTGAAACTCCCAAGTCATAATTTCACAGCTTGGCTGTTTGGGTACTAAGACAAAGTAGTAAGTTAAGCGTAAGGCAATATATGCCTGCCAAGTGGACAACTGCAGATCTCTGATTATCCATTACAGAAACTTTATCAGAGTGAGTTCAACTGAACATCCCTGAAGTGTTTGTTGAGAAGCTGAATGAATCTGTATCACCCTTACGTTAAAAAAAAATCAATAATACATGCACATGGTAAAAAAAAAAAAAAGTTTTTAAGTACAAAAAGGTATATGATGCATATTCGGTGAGAGGTCTTCCTTTTAGCTGACCTTGTTTGTGTTCCCCACTTATTCGTTTTAGGGGCAGCATTACCTGTCTTTGGTGTGTTGTTCTTTGGAGATAGTCTGTACATGTGTGTTTTTTGTTTTTGTTTTTGTTTTCTTGCTACATAAATAATAGCATGCTGTTCTATAAATTGGGCTTTTTACTTGACAACATATCTTGGAGATTGTTTCCTATCAATACCTATAGATCTGCCTTATTTATAATAACTGCATGGCAGTCCATCCTATGAATGTATATCATTTAATTAACCAGTCCCCTACTAATATCTGGGATTTTTGATATTATAGTCTTTTGATACCATAAACAATTCTTTGGAAAATATTCTTGCACATAGTTCCTTATGTGAGTGTTTCTTTAGGATGCATTCTTAGAAGTGGAATTGCTGGGTCAAAGGACATGTAGACTTTTGACATCTTAGGCAGAAAAATGTAATTTCATTAGCTTTTTTTTATCCTGTAAAATAGTCTTACGACTTTTGATAAGGAATGGGATGAAATAGTTATATTACATTTAACCACAAGTGCCATTTTTTCTGTTGTTGATTGCTGTTTGATAGGAGGAAACTTATTGGCCATAAGAGAAGGTGCTACTTTATGGTTGGAGGTGAGCTAGAATATCAAAGCAGTATTAATCATAATTATCAAAGTATTGCTGAGTTGATTCTGGTTGCTTGTATCTCAACTTAATCTTTTTCTAAATGTAATTAAATGATTGAAATGGCCTGGTGGTATGGTCTTAGAGAGAAAAATTTTTCTTAATATTAACTTAATGCTTCCATATGGGTTTTAAGTTTTCACAGAGATGTAAATACTTGCAGCACACCAACTATAACGGACCCTCTCTGTTCCCTGCCCTAGTTATCTTCTGTATACATTGCAAACAATGGAGCTTGTAGTTTGTTGATAAGAGTTTTGATAAGAAAGTTGGAATCAAGAATCCATTTTCTCTGCAAACAAACGTTCCTGAGATTTCAGTAAGAAGATCAGACTCATATATTATTGGCTCTGTATGTAATTAGTATAGGAATAGCCAATCAGAATACTAATAATTATTGAAAATTTTATCATAAAATACATATTTCTTTCCAAAGTTATTATTTAACTGTCGCCTTTGCACGCTACAGGCTTGGGGAAAACACACTACTGTCTCAATTGTTTTCTTTGTAAATATAACTTAAGAAGCCTATTTTGGATAGGAGTCTTCCTTAAATTTATTAAACACTTCTGTGTCTTCTTAAATAGGATATCATTCAACACTATAAAAATCTGATTTAATCAGTTCTTGGTGAGTAGGCCACACTTAAACTTGAGTTATTCTTAATTTTAATATTAATTATATAATTAATAAAACAATAATATTCTTAATAGTAATGTTCTTAGAGCTGATTGAAATATAAGAAAGGGCTCTTTGCCTCATATCAAGTGGCCCAAGATCTTTTCCTGTAAGAGTCGTAGCCCCAGATCTGATCTGTGGTTTCTAATTTATTGTGGGTTAGGATAACCTGGTAACCTGGCTTCTTAGAATTATATGTAAAATAAGAGTAAAAAGGCTCTGGGTGGTGCCAAGGGGCTGTACTGTGATTGGAATCCAAGTGGCCACTGCTACTCTGCGTGGTCAGAAGTATAAATCCCATTTAGGTGAGGTGCTATTGTAAGTGGCTGAAAGAGGGGTTGGACTTAGTGTTTTTTGGGGACAGTTTGCTGATGTTTAGCCACCTGGAGGCTCAAAACCTGATAGGAGAGACATGGTTAGTTGTTCATTATAACAAAATACTTGATATTGATGAGATGAAAAATTGTGTTTTCCAAATTAGCAAGTGGTGGTATGTTTTATATCCCAGAAGATAGAAACTTAAAACCCCCTTTAGGCCTGAATTCTGTCATTCTGTAAGATAGGTATAGAATATGTTGGTAGATAGATTATTTAAAGAAAATAGAGGACTGTTCAGCTAGGAGCAACAAAGGGACAAGAGTGGGAAAAGACTATTTAAACAGTAAAAGATAACTAACGGGAGGCTTTAAAACTTTTTCAATGGGATAGTTATTATTGGGATTTAAGTGGGGGTGGTAATGATAAATGTTACCTCATCTTTCCCCTTCTAAATTTGGAATTGACTGAGAAGTAGCTTCCTTAATCAGTAGATCAAATTTTTAAAAATCAGTGTTATTGGTGGGGTTGGCTGGAGAATACACCATAGACCTGTGGCCAAATGGGCTTACTAATATCCCCTCTCCCAGGTTAAACTTAACCTAACAGAATGTTGGACATCCAAGACACCCCTCACCTCCACCCCCTGCAGGTTGCTTATTGCAGGACCCAGAGAAGTGCTGGCATCCTGCAGACCATGACTAGTCAGTCTTCCTGGTGCCTCAGCTCTCCATGAGATCCCAAGAGGGGAGGGCATGGTCATTAGTTTCTTCTGATGAAGAGTTGAAGGGTTGGGGAGTAAGACCTGAAACATTACAGCTGACGTCTCTCCTCAGGGAAAGAGGGGGCTGGGAAATAGTGGCGCTCTACCACCAGTATGCTGGTGAGGTGCTTCCCTACTCCCTCCCACTTCCAGAAAATTGAAGCATGCATGAGCTTATTGACCAAACTCATAGTCAGGGGGCTTTGACTAGAAATAAATGACAAAGATTTATTCAAGGGTCTTAGGGTTTGAAACCAGAAATACTACTAGGCAATACCCGGAGTGTTCCCAAGGAGAAAGAAAAGTCTGAGAGATTTATAGTTAAAAGCACATTCTTGAGAAGTTCTGCATTCTTAGCCCCCAGTGGGTCCAAGGTGGTAATCATCAGATGGCTAGTGGTTTAGACATTGGAACATTTTCTTTCTGGGGTGATTCAGATGGTTAACTGGAGGTTTAAATATATCCAGGTAGTAAATGCACAAACACTAATACGCATCCAGGTATTGACACAGGACTGGAAAGTTCAAAAGCTTAAGTTCACAGAGTCAGTTAAAACAAGAATAACTGTTTTCTGTTATTCAGCCTACTTTAAGTTAATAATTTAGCAGCTTGACCACAGTGACTTTTTTTATTTCTTCACTCTATTCCTCAAGCTTAAATTGGTAATTAGGTCAAAGACAGTTATAGATCTCTGTCCTTAAAAATTCATAAAAATGGAGAGAAATCAGTCTGGTGTTAAATATTTGGGTTAACCTGGAGGCAGAGGCAGAGAGTGGGTGATTGCTTACCAGCCTCTCTGTGGATGCACATTAAAAGCATTTGCCTACTTCCCTGAAATACTTTTTGCTTTCATTTTTTTTTTTTTAACTTTATTGGGGAACATCCATGGTCATTGGTTACACATTGCTTTCATGCTACAGTGGCATAGTTGACTCTTTTAAGGAGGGTGCAGCTCACAGTGGCCCATATGGGGATCGAACCAGCAACCTTGGTGTTATCAGCATGACGTTCTAACCAGCTGAGCTAACCGGTCACCCCCCCCCCCTTTTGCTTCAATGTTGTTTTAAAGTCTTGCCAGCAAAAGCGTGGTTAAAATTTATATTTTTTATTAAATATCTCTTAATCATATTCTGAAAACTAATTATTTTCAAGGTTATCGAATTCAGTCGAAGAATTGTTCTTTTTGTATAGTAAGGGTTTGGTCGTGCAGAGTACAAAATGCAGTTTCTGAACTTGTTGCTTCTAATTCCTCTCCTTCTCTTTTCTACTTTCCAGAATCTTGTTCCAAGAACACCATGGTGTGGGGTACTGAACAGAAGATGCCAGATGGTAATTTACAGTTTTGTGTTGCTGTCTAATTTTTATTTGGAATTAGGCTTACATCAGTAATAGAAAGTCACCATATTTTCCTTCTTGTTGCCTATGCCAACAAAAATTGTCCCCATCTCCTCTCCCCCAGCCAACAGTATCATCATGGAGACCTGCTTCATTCAGAAGTCACCATCTGGTGACTTAGGCTATAAATGAAAATGGATTTATAACCGCAGAGACCTGCCTCATATCTTATTTCCAGTTCTGAGATGAGCCAAGATTAGTTACAAGTTTGGTTTCTATAGCAGTAATGCTTGCAAGGGCAGTATTATTCACTAACCTGTCATAAAAACGTCTAGGGTGCTTTGACTGCGATGGCATTTCAAATACTATGTATTAGAGCAGTAAAATACTGAGTGAGCACCTTATACTGTGTATTTGATTAGAGATTCTTGACTACTTTGACTAATCCTTCCTAATTCTAAATTTCCCTTTTAGAATTTCCATTCCTTTTTTATAAATTTTCTCATCAGTTTAGGGTCACTTAAGGTGAAGTGGGTCAGCTCCCTACAAACTTTTGTTTTTATAATTGGAGGCTGTAAGAACTTCTTGGAAACACTGAGATTAGAGCTTTGTGGCTTAAAATAGCCATCTGAGGGCTGCAGCAAGCTGGGTTTTATATCTTTTTGGAAGATTAGCCCTTTTTCTTCTGTCCCCCCACCCCCACCCCGCCACGTATTTAAGATTAACTGCACAATGCCAGACTCAGGGAAACACTGATATGATCCCTCTCAGATGAGCTCTCCTATCACAGCTCTTCACAGCAGGCCTTAGTCAGAAGGCAAAGGGTTCCTGCTTGGGTGGTTTTCCTGCAGCTTCAGACTTTAGCCTGAACTGTGGCAGGCTTTTGCCACTTCCACATTTTTTGAGAAGCCTGATGAAAGTATTATAATGTCCAGGGATGATTCTTTGAGTCAGTCCTACCAAATGGTGGTGTGGGGTGTGTCCCGCTAGACCTAATTTCTTTCTTCTAAACGTTAGAATTTTAGGTTACCATTGGGGCTAGTCTGGGAATGATATATTTTGAGCTCTAGACATCAGTGTTTTTAGAAGAAAATGAAATGGTTCTGATAATTGCCAGGTGGGAATAGAAGTATGAAAGTAGGAAAACCATTGTGAGATTAGTGTTAAAACTGATCTAGAGCTGAGTGACAGGGTGGGGGAGGGGGAAGGGTGATAAGGAGCTTTGTTACCATAGCTTGGGGGTATTTCTTGAATTTTCAACCACATGAATGGATTGCCTATTCAAAAATTAATTTATTAAAAATGTAAATAAAAGTGAAGTATTAGAAATAAATTGAGATGAGATACAGTCTGGTTGGTCTTGTGCAGTTTGGGTATTAAAAAGATTTAATTTCAGTATTACTAAGGATGAATTGTTAGTGTATTTTGTTGGTTTAAAAAAATTTTTTCCTTGGGCTGGTCGAGAGGCACGTTGGTTAAGAGTTGGCTTGGGACCCCAGCTCTGAGCATCAGGGCCCCGGTTNAGTTATTATTGGGATTTAAGTGGGGGTGGTAATGCATAGCTTTTCTAAGTTGCTCCTCCTCACCCTCAGTGGGGGCACATAGAGTTTGGGAGCTAATATAAGTAGATGGATGTTCTTGGTGGCAAGATTCAGAATATGGTGCATCTTCATTAACCTGGAATGGAAAAATAGAGGAAGTAATAATTTCTCATTTTTTTTAAAATGTGGAAAATAAGGAAAACTTAGTAATTTTCCTTATTAAGATACATAGGATTCAGAAAACGCTGAGCTCTGTTTGAACCACTTGAATATTTCAGAGCTTTGTTGACTTCCAGTCATCTAGGGGTGGGAGCTCACCTTCTTGAAGAACGCCTTGTACAATGTAGGTGTTAGTGAATAGTAATGGTTTAGTAGGAATCTCAAGTACTGTAGCCTTAAAGTAGACCTTTAGGGAAAAGGGAGTTTTAGAAGGATCTGGAAATCTTAACGTTTTCTTCAGGACAAATGGAATTTTTAAAAAATCACAACTCTTTAAAGCTTTGATCTGTGCATCTGGCAGTTTGCACTTTGTCACCAGCTTGTTGCTAGTTAGCACTGAGCACTGTCTGAGGGAAGCAAGGGGGAGTCCACGTAAACATTCCTGTTCATTTATTTCATCAGTTGCTTCCATGCAGACATTTTTCCGTTTGCCTCTATGAAAGTTCTTTTCCTACTTAATGCTGTCTTTGACTTTATTTATAGAGAGGAAGGGAGGAAAAAAGGAGAGGAGAAATAGAGGGCTGTTCAAAAACATTTCTCTAAACCTTACAATTTTAGGGAGACCTTTGCAACATTGAACACGGCTCTAAAATCAGCGAAATNGACATCTAATATATTGTTCTACAGGGTATTAATTGAGGTGATTAAAGAGCGTTCCTAGTAAAAGTGTGGTTTACTGGGGCCTCAGTTCCTTTTATGCTGGTTACATTGTGAACCTCCAAGAGCAGAATATGTATGTATGTAGCATTCCCAAAATGTATTTAACCTTTCTTTTCACTCCTGTTATCTTCCAGAAGCGTGCATTAAGCAGTATCATTTGGGAAATGTAGTGTAGACTTTTTAAAAAAAATATTTAAGATATAGGTTGAGGGTGAAGGCTTTTGGAGCTTAGAGAAGAGAAAGAACTAGGCTGAGGAATGAGGGACCATGCAGCAAGTTTAGGTTAAAAGCTTTTAGAATGAGGTTAGGACCTGACTCCAGCTTCTGGGACATGCCCAGCATAGCAAGCACTTGGTGTAGGTGGGTGCATAGCAGAGAAGAGAGAGAAATGCTGTTGGGGGTGTTGTCTGAGCTGTTCACGGACACAACGTACCTTCTCCCTTGCCTCCCCTAGGGCGTTGTTCTGGGATGTTACTTCGGGTCTGCCACACTCTACATCTGGGCGGTGGGGATCCTGGCTGCAGGCCAGAGCTCCACCATGACAGGAACCTATTCTGGCCAGTTTGTCATGGAGGTATGTGCTGTTCAGAGTGGTATGGACTAGAGGAGAAGGAAATCACCCTGTTGTTACTTCTAAAATCCCCTTAAGGTTTTCCTGAACCTCTCCAAACCTTTTTCTGTTTCCTGTTCCAGACATTCATCCTGCTTCCGTGTTTTCTTCCAGGGATTTCTGAACCTGAAGTGGTCACGCTTCGCCCGAGTGATTCTGACCCGCTCTATCGCCATTATCCCCACCCTGCTTGTTGCTGTTTTCCAAGATGTGCAGCATCTAACGGGGATGAATGACTTCCTCAATGTTCTACAGAGCTTACAGGTGAGGAGGGAGCTGAGAAAGCTCACATCCCATTTGGTCAGGTAGCATTATGTATTACCCTCAGGGACCAAGCCTAGTGCTGGGTGCTGGGGAAATTTAGAGGAAGAAAGAGGCGTGGTCTTGGCCTGCAGTAAATGTATATGAAATCCCTGGCATCTACAAGGCATTCAGGGCTGCCGGATAGCTCAGTTGGTAAGAACACTAGCTCTGAACAATGGGGTTGCCGGTTCGATTCCCACATGGGCCGGTAAGCTGCCTCAGTAAGCTACAACGGCTTGACCTGGAGCTGGGCTGCCGTGAGTGGCAGGCGGCTGGTGTGAGCTGCTGCGGGCTGCTGCGGGGCTGCTGTGAGCCACCATGAGCAGCTGTCCAACAGCCGGCAACCGACTGCCTCAGCCAGAAAGAGCACAGTGATCATAATACCAACATGGGCCAGTGAGCTGCGCCCTCCACAACTAGACTTGAGAATGGCTTGGAGATGGGGGGTGNTTTTTTTCTCCTCAAATCTGTTTATTCAGATGATACTTCTGAAGACCATGGGGACTTTATCAGCGGTGGTGCCATCAACCCTGCCTACAGTAACTCCTCTCTTCGGCAGTCCACCGGGCACTCAGAGGAGCCCTTCACCACCTACTTTGATGAGAAGATCACCATTCCCGAGGAGGAGGTTAGTGATAGGTTCTTAGAGGAAAATATTACGTAGAGAAAGCCTGTGAGGCAAAAGTCAGCGGGGCAACTCACAATCAGCAGCCTCAGACCTCATTTTGGCAAGCAGTCTCTGAAGACTGGAATTTTGTAATCAGAAAAAGAGAAACTTTTAAGGAAAATGAGGGCCTTCAGAACAGTTGTCAAGTTATACTAGTAAGCAATTTTCAGTCAAGAAAGTGTGACTTTTATGTTCCTTTTTTTTACAACGGCTTTTGTCCCACTTGGGTAGCAACTGGGCACAGAGGTGCTGACATTGTTACTCCAGTTTTAGAATGAGGCTGATGGAAAAGAGCAGGTCAGGGAAGGCCTCTTATTTGAACAGAGAAGTGGCCACTTTATTGATAAGAAGTGGGTAAGGTGGAAGTAAAAGTGGGACACACCCAATATCCAACATCCTAAATCCTTTGTTCTTCTGAAGCTGATATTGTTGCTTTCTATGTGATAAAATAGTAGATAAATTAGATCAGTGGTTTGGAGGTGATAATCAGTTTGATCTCTTTTCCTTTTGTATAGTACTCTTGTTTTAGCTTTCGGAAACTCTGGGCTTTCACGGGACCAGGCTTTCTTATGAGCATTGCCTACCTGGATCCAGGAAACATTGAATCTGATTTGCAGTCTGGTGCAGTGGCTGGGTTTAAGGTAAACGTCTTGTCCTACCCCATTCCTTTAAACACACACAACACACCCTCATATCCTTTTCTTCTACTCTGCCTGTTGGAGATCAGCCTCTCGGCCTACATGCAGATATTTCATTGGTAGTGACACTTAGGTGAAAACTACTTTCCCATCTGGTTTTTTATTTTATTTCTTCCACACAGTTTCCTTGAACAAAGGAGAAACTGCAGATGGGATAAACTAAGGCTCAGAGAAGTAAAGGAGACCTACCAGGCTATGTGCAGAATCTGATACAGAACTCTGGTCATTTGACTCCTGACCTGGGCTCTTTCCTGAATGTAGTGTTTCCTGTTCACACTGCCAAACAACCAAACAGCAAAAAAGTCAGTTGTCTAATGAGTGTCGTGGTGGGATTTTGTTTGTCTCTAGTTGCTCTGGGTTCTTCTGTTGGCCACCATCGTGGGGCTCTTGCTCCAGCGCCTTGCAGCTAGACTAGGAGTGGTCACTGGGCTGCATCTTGCTGAAGTGTGTCACCGTCAGTATCCCAAGGTGAGCAGTGGATGGTCCTGTTTGTCACTCAAATCATAGGAATCTGTGTGCCTGGTAATGTGTGCTCGCCCTACTGCTATATACTGAAACAATGGAGGTCTTGGGGTCAGTGGCCCTGAGGCTTGGGAGTCCCAAGGGAAATTCTCTAGCCCATTCTTGCTGCCAAGCCATGTTTCTGTGCTCCTTCAGAATTAAACTGGAGATTCACTTTTTCCCAGAAAGTTTCCTTAGCAAAATGCTGTTTGAGAAAACATTTACCATTCACTCTGCCTTCTGGCATCTAGTAGTGCCCAGCCTGTGGATAGGTGGAGGGTGCTCCCTAAGCACTTGCATTCATACCTCCATATTACTCCATCACTTTGCATTATACATATTTCCTTTTTTGTTTGACTTTGCCATCAATATGAAAAAAGTAAGTTTTTTGTTTGTTTTTTCTTTTACTGCAAACTATATATGGCTGTATTTTTGGATTTGCTAATAATAATTTTCCACTTTACCCTGTCCCTGGAGGTTACACTGTCCTCTACAGCTTCCCTCTGGACATTTTGGGCCTTCCTTTCTGCCAACGAAAGCAGGAATGGAGGCTATGTCTGGAAGACAGCCTTCACCTAGCTTCATCTTCAGATAAGATACTGATCTACCTCTGGTTTGTCCTAAATGTTTATTCCTTCCTGGCTGTGAGGAAGTATCCTTAGTTTTTTTTTTTTTTTTCTTGTCCAAAAAAAAAAACAAACCCTTGGTAATTTAGCATTTCTTTTAGCTTCTCTTTCTTTATATATCTTAACAGTTTATTGTGGCAGATTTTTGGGTAGTGGGTACCTGGAGGTGTCCTTTTTCTGGCCTCAGTGAGCCAGCATTAACTAAATTTGTCCTTCACCTGCATTGTTTGACCAGATTAGTTTCCTGTTTTGTTATAATACATACACCACCCGGTTCCAACTGCTTTGCCCTGAGTCCCTTTGCAGATCTGTCCTTTTTCACTTGCTTCTGTATTATTACTACATTGAGGATGACCCCAGCCTTTTCATGTGTGTTTTGTCTCTTCAGCTATAGTCAGGATAGATATTTTCTTCTCGTTTTCTATTCTCTCCTGGACAATATTTTGACCATATTAGTATCCTCATTTTCCCCTAAGACTTTTAGGGATGTTTTTAGGCCGGGGAATTAAGTGGAAATTAATGAGTGGGAATTCCATTTCTCTCTGGAATGGAAGGGAAAGGGAAAAACTTAGGATCAGCTGTTGCCCTGAACTTGGCTCACGGGCTCTGCCACATAGAAGCACCCTGGCTTAGTTCAGCTAGAAGCCACAGTGCAATGATGGGTCAAGTGGAGCCAACTTCTGGTTCTTCATTCTAGACTGAAGGCTTGTCAAGGACTGTTTATGGGTCAATTCCAAAATGTGAATTCTAAACTATGGGGAAGTTCTTTGACATGATTAATTAAAACCAGCTCTTTCTTTCTTTGGTGTTTAGGTCCCACGAATTATCCTATGGCTGATGGTGGAGTTGGCTATCATTGGCTCAGATATGCAGGAAGTTATTGGTTCAGCCATTGCCATCAATCTCCTGACTGTAGGACGGTGAGGAGGTTTTTCCTCTAGAAAGTAATCAATGTTTTGCTAATTTTCAAAGCAAATGTAAAAACAAAAACCTAACTCATTTTCAGTTTTCAAGATTCAACTCAAGTTTATTATATTTTCTATGGCACCTTCCTGCAACCACCTTTCTCTCTCCTGGCAGATGCAGGCTCTGTATCTTCCACGTTCTCATGTTGGGTTATACATACCTCTATTATTACAGCATGTATTTTATTTGTGTATTAGTGTATATTACAATTACTTATTTGTAAGTCAGTTTATCCCCACTAGACAGTGAGCCCATTGAGGGGTAAGACCCATACTTTTCAGCTTTGTATCCTAAATGTCTGACATAGTAGACCATCAAAGTTTGAATGAATATAATTCAGTTGGTCGTGTGATCCTAAAGTACTTCAGGCCTGGCTTTCTGCCACTGTCCCATCTTCCCCAAGTCCTCGCTTCTCCAGAGGTATATATGGAGGGCTGTTGGGAAGAAAGTGCTTCTCAGTATTTCCTTTCTTTCTTTTAATCTCCATTTCTTATCTCTGACCTAGGGTTCCTCTGTGGGGTGGCGTTCTCATCACCATTGTAGATACCTTTGTATTTCTCTTTTTGGACAAATATGGTAAGTAGAGTAAGAATGGAGGGGTCAATCAAAGACTACCTTTCCATCATGTGGCTGACCGGGAAGTCTGTCTTCTGTGAGCTCACTGCTGCCCTTTCCCCTTTAGGCTTGCGGAAGCTAGAGGCATTTTTTGGCTTTCTCATCACTATTATGGCCCTCACATTTGGATATGAGGTAAGTGTTACAGGCTGTTTATGAGCTTTTTAAAANCCAAAGTAGGCAGATTCCAGGATGTTTTGAAGGGTTTGTGGGTTGGGAGAATGACTTGTGCAACCTTGTGATAGTGACAGAAGATGGGCAAAGCTGGATGTTCAAGGAAGAAAGGTTTGCATCTGAGCAGTGTAGTGTGAGCAGTCATGGTGGGCAAGAGGGCTGGATCTTCAGAGAGGTTGGCGAGCGATGACTATATTTTGTCTTTCAGATTTGGCAATGTTTGATTGCATTGGGCATGTCCTTCCTGGATTGTGGGCGCACGGTAAGCATCGCTACAGTCCTGAAGGAAGACACCACCGGTGACTATGTTAAGTAAACACTGGATCAGCCTGTCTGGTCCAGGTAGCCATCAGAGCCAGTGTGTTTCTATGGTTTACTGTGTGAACATAGCCCAAAGTATGTGCTGTTGCACAGACTGCATTTAGGACTCAAGTGTTGGGTGGGAAGGACTTTTTGCATCTGTTTGAAACACGGAATTTTTTTTCTTTCTGACCTCCTACCCTGGGAACTGGATTAGGTAGGATCTTTGAAAAGCTGACAGTTTGCTGCTATCATTCATTCCAACACTAAACTCTTCAGGAGCTGCCCAAGGGCCAGCTTGTTTTATCCGTTTGAGAGAAATCTCTGTGCATGATTCTTAACCAGGATAGATGTTTAAAAAAAAAAAAAATTAAAATGCAACAGATTTTTCATAACAAAAGGACAGAATGGGTATGCAAATTTGTTTATTAAAAGAGCATGGATTTTCAAAGGCTGAGGTACTTTTCTTATGCATACCCTTTGAATTATTTTAATTGTAAAAAAATAAAATCTCAGAGTGGTTTTAACCAGATTAAATATAAAGTTGAGACATCTACCTCTATCAGGTGGTTTTAACTTATATCGACTTTAAATTTCTTAGTGGAAGTTAAGAGGGGCAAGAAAGCATAAAGAAGGTGATAAATGGACAAATAGCAAAACTCAGCCTGTGGGTGATGGTTACTAACCTTGAAAATCACTTCGAAGATTTTCCTCAGAGATTGAAAGCTTACCAGGATTATCTTGGGTGTTCCGATTTTCATTTCTTTCATGTTGATACACAGAGCTTTCCTCATATTTGCTGTCAAACACATAGAGCTGTAAAATCTTCACCTTCCTCCTCCAGGAGGGCGGTGATAGAAAAGATGGTAGCATTTATAAACTGATGTTCTCACGAGACTTTGGGGTGAGGGGAAAAGACTTGAAAGGAGAAGAGGAGCCATCTCTTCTGTTCCTAAAAGCCACCTCCTACCAGAATCATCATGTTTTTCTGAAGTACGCCCAAGACGACTTGCAAGGCAGCCTCAGGAGCTGAGGACCTACCTGATCACAAAGCTGTCTCAGCAAGCCATTAGGTACCACTGTGGCTGCAAAGTGGTCTGTCTCTCAGCAAGGTTGCACTGGGCTGCCTCTCTTCAGCCATTCCCTCAGAGGGAAAAACTTTGAGACCAGATGGTGAAGCTCTGGAGTCAGAGGAAATGGGTCCCTTCAGCTTGAAGCTGCTGCTCTTCAGCCACTGGCGACATTTTTACACCCGGAACCTGAGACTATGTGATTATCTCAAATCAAATCACACTTACCTGGTGGAGATAAATAATCAAGTCTTTTATAGCTTTTGACTTGGTAACAACAGTAATGGCAATGGCACTGAATGACTTCTTATGTTGGGGGCTTTCCTTCTGAGTCCTGGTGGATTGATGTTCTCTGTTCGTCTGAGCACCTAAAAGCATTATTGCTGATATTTTGCACACAATTAAAAGTGCAGACTGGATAGAGTGTCTGTAAGGCATTAAGGGTAAACTACTGTTTCACTGACAATACCTTTATCTTAGCCCCTCAAGTAATATAGACAGGATCATGAAAGACAAATTTCCCTAACTGACTCTCCTCATATGCACCCCTTTCCCCTGCCATCATTCCCTGTGGAGATATCGGGGACTGACATCTTAAGCTGCAGTAGGTCTGGCGACAGCAGGCAAAGGCTAAATTGACCAAAAAATTCTTTGTAAAACGGTATAGTGACATTTACCTTTGCCCTGAGTCTGAGTGGACCCAGTCAAATCTCAGTCACAACTATTTAGAAGCCCATATAAAAACTACTAGTTTCCTTTTAGAAGTTACATTTATGACTTGCAACGATGGAAAATTTCTTCCCAATTAAATGACATTGTCTAATACTACGTGTGTAGATTTTCACAGTGTTAAAAACTCCCATACTGGGGCCGGCNTAGGAAGGCCTACAGGGACTCATGTCAAAAATAACTAGACTTCCTAGGACTTTCCAGACTAAACTCCCTGGTTCCAAATTGGCCATCTTGACAACAGAACAGCTTTGGAGAGGGTCAGGGGGTTTGTGGAGGTGATTCTTGGCTTTAACTTAGAGGGGTTCTATTTTTGCTCATTCTGATTTATACCAACTGTAGCTTGAACTTGCTCTGTATTGCAGTAGTTAATGAACTATAAGGAATATAGTGTATGTTTCCTGGTTTGTGTCCCAACCCAGGCACCCCTAGAAATCAGTACCATTATATGCAATAATAGCACCTTTCTATGTCCAATTGTTATAAAATGATTTCTGTTTATTGCCCTGGCTAGACTTTTAAAGATATATCTAATCTATGAGTAGATTATGCAGTTTGGTCTAGGGCTTCCAAGAGAAATGCTGAACCTGGAAAAAGTATGTATGAAAAATGTTTATGCATGAATCAGCTTATGCTAGTGGCAGATAGTGATTTTTAGATGAACTTAGGTGAACAGATGCATGATAAGTGTGGATAGTTAAGAATTGACTCTATATTCTTGGGTCTGTCTCATAGGAGTTATTTTAAAGCTAATATTGATAAGGCCCTTAACAGCCATTTTATTTCTTTAGAACTTTCCATACATCTATTTTGTGTATCTAAAATATGATATAAAATATCCAGATACCCCAGTCCTGAGTTCTCTGACATCTGGCAGCAAGCCCCTTATGCTACTTGGTTTTGGATGGCTCTGTATTCCTCATTATCCTAGGTAGTGGTTGAAGAAGAAGAGGTCGTAAGGAAAGGAGTAAAGGATGCTGAGTGTTTTCTAATACTCTGTATTCCCTCAGTCTCAGATTCCAGTAAAGGCTAATCGTTGTTATGTTGGTATGTAGTATGTTACAGTGAGACCCAACCAGATCGAGGTACTCAAGGGCATGTTCCTGCCATCCTGTTCAGGCTGTGGCACCCCACAGATCCAGCAGGCTGTGGGCATCGTGGGAGCTGTCATCATGCCACACAACATGTACCTGCATTCTGCCTTAGTCAAGGTGAGAAGGCCCTTATCTCGGTGGCCTCTTGGATAGTTCATGGGATCTTTTCTTTTAGCTGCAAGGGACACATACTTAGTTTATTACTGTTAGAGCCCTAAAGTAGCAAGGTACTTTGGCATGGTTGGACGTTTATAAACTCCACACACTTGGACTCTGTTTTATGACCAGAGATAACTGACCCCATAGAGAAACTGGGACTAAAGTTCTTCATAAAAGGTCTGAGCGTGCGTCAAGTCTTTTTATGTTTTAACCTCAAGACCCTGGGTGGCTTTGAGGAGATCATGAGTAAAGAGCCCAACCAACCTTTTACTAGCCAGTCTAACAATAGTTTGCTGGGAGATTTCAGAGACCTTTGTAATTAAGGTTATATACCCCTTAGGACTGAAATCACCTTGCTTTTGTAGGTCAGCAGTTTTTCCAGCCACAATAACTGAGAGCTCAGTAGTCACTTAGTCACCATTTCCTGTTTGGGGAATGTGCAATGTTGTCAAAGGGTCATGAAGTTCTTACTCACTTAATGAATGAGAATGTAAGTGAGTTCTCTCACATTTCACCTGGTCAATTGTTTGCCCTCTAAATCTTTCAACTGTCCAAACCTCTGAACTATTACAAGGAAATTTGTTCCAAATAGTAAAAAAAATGACTGCTGCTTTTATCTCCCCAGTCCAGACAGGTAAACCGAGCCAAGAAGCAGGAAGTTCGAGAAGCTAATAAGTACTTTTTCATTGAATCCTGCATTGCCCTGTTTGTTTCCTTCATCATCAATGTCTTTGTCGTCTCTGTCTTTGCTGAAGCATTTTTTGGGAAAACCAACCAGCAGGTGGTAAGTAAGCCAGGGTCATGAGTGGTAGTGAATGTGAGGGTGAAGTGAAGGCTGGATATGACAGTGACTTGGAGCTCAGGGGAAAGAGATCTCTAGCCTCTGTGCTGCTGCCTAAATCACTGCACTAGTCAGGGTACAGTCTGGCAGCTGACCAAGCCCAGACCCTTTTTCCCCAGCTTTTGGCTGACAAGGGAGACTGCCTCAGACTAAAGATTACCTCATGCTGTTTTGTTAGTGTCTTTACACTGTTGGACCCTTTTGTTTCCTGTTTATCACCTGCCAGCCTGCTTGCCAGTTCTGCCATTTGGCGATGAGGACAGACTGGGAGGAGTCCACAAACAGTACAAAAACTATTGCTAGGACAGACTGTTGGTCATTTTGAATTCTCTGTCTTCTCAATTCCTGATTGCCTATCTAGTTCTGATCACCACTTTGTTTCCCATCCATAGGACCTCAGACTCCTGGCTCTGCTTTAACTAAGGACTCTATTCTGGGTGTCCTCTCATTATTGAAGCCTTCTTAAGGGTGTCTCTTCCTGTCGTTATTTAAAATGATCCAACAATGCGCACACTAACTCAGTAAATGTTTTTGATGGGGGTGTAGAAAGATTGTGGAGGAAGAGCACAAGTGATAATTGCTGCCAGTCTCTGTCCCTATCACAACCTGTATCCAGTGTCTTACCTCTAGGCTATGTCTCATAGATGACTTGTGTGTGATAGGGGAGTTCTTCTTTGGTCCTTGCTTTGGAATTAAAAGTTGCTCCTAAACTGCTTTGTGTTCCAGATTGAAGTCTGTAGAAATAGCAGCAGCCCCCATGCAGGCATTTTTCCTGAGGATAACTCAACATTGGCTGTGGACATCTACAAAGGGGTAAGCCTATTCAGATTTGTGTTCTTTGACCCGAATCAATGTTCTTGGCATAGTATCTGGTCTTTTCTGTAAATTCACTTCAGAGCTAAGCATATCTTCTTTGCAGTGTCACTTATTTCAGAAGTCCAGAGACTAGACAGCGTTTCAGACTACATAGGAAGGAACAGAGGATCAGCTTAAAAAAAAAAAGAATGGTAGCAGCAGTTCCTAAACTTGTGTTGAAAGTATATTGTTCTGGGCCGGCCAAGTGGCTCAGTTGGTTAAGAGCCCGAGCTCTGAGTAGCAGGGTCGCAGGTTTGATTCCCACATGGGCCAGTGAGCTGCACCCGAGCTGAGCTGCTAACAGGTGGCAGGATGGTTCAGCTGATGAGAGCACGTGCTCCTAACAACAAGGTTGCCTATTCGACTCCCGCATGGGATGGTNTATGACATAATGAGGAAGTCCACCACCTTAGCTCACTAGAGAAAAGGCTTCAATGAATTGTCTGTATCTTACCATTGCCCTTGGTTACTAAACCTGAGATGTAAAACCATCAAGTGGATAAGCAAGCTGAAGTCTTTGAAGAGCTGTTTTTTTCCTGCACGAAGGCCAGTGTGACTCAGTAATATCCTAGCCCATTAGTTGAGAATAGTTTTATCTTGGGCTCCATTTGAACTTGCCTTTACAGTCATAAGCCTGTGAGGTATTCAGGGCAATTTGTAATAATATTTATTGAACACTAACATGAGATAGTGTATTACTGTACTTGGAATTTGCAAAGGTAGCATTTATTCCCATTTACAAATAAGTAGGATAAGGCTCAAAAGGACACATGACTTGCTCAAGGTCATAAGAAATGGCAGAGTTGGAGCTTGAACCCAACTCCAGTGCCTTTTCCAATATACTATAATAGAACTATTTTCTTCCTATGGATTTACAGTCTGCATTTTGCATTCACTCACAGGCTGTTGGTGCCAACAAGCAGTAATATTTCTAGAGCCTTAAGGAATAACAACAGTAGGACTAAAATGAGACTCAGTGATTGTCTCACAGAGTACGCAGAGGAGAGAAAAAGTTAAATACAGCATCACAGGTCCCAACACAAACCATCTGGATTCAGGTCCCCAGCAGTAGGGTTTGCAATATGTTTTAAAAGCAGCTGAAGTGATTCTGATTCAGTCTAACATTTGGAACCCGTAGGTCATCTCCCTCTGAGCACATGCCACTTTTTTGGTTTGTTTTTAATGAAAAATGACTCAGGTGCCAAAGGGTAATGAGGCTCAGGATGTAGACCATCTGAAATTTGATTTCTAACATACCACAGTACTAAAATACAAAAGCACTCAGTGCATTTGCCCGTAAAATTCTGATCGGAAGCACCCATCCTGAGGCAGTGTGTCACAAGAATAGTCAAAGTGCAGATTGGGCTGAAGGATCCGGCTCTATCTAAATCCTTAACTATTCCAACTCCTAGCTATTATTTTATATACCATAAATTATGTATCTGTAAGCCATTTCTTTGCTGAAATCAAAATCAATGTAGCAGTACTGAAAAAAAGGCCTATATTGATATGCTATTTATAGGTGCTTAAGTGCCAATTTCGATATTTAAGTACTTGCAAATCAGTCTAACCCTTTTCCATCTTTTTGTCCTTAGTACCATCTGGGATTGACAGCTCAGCCTGAACTCTACCTTCTGAACACCATGGATGCTGACTCACTTGTGTCTAGTTGACTGACAGCCTGACAGACTGACTATAAGAACCACGTTCTCTTAATCCTTTTGTGCCAGTGTCCTGTTAACATAGCTCTGTTAGTTCAGAGGTGAGTTTTGTTCAAATGTTTTGAACAAAAGGCAAAGATTTCCTCATGGGAAGGGTGTTAAAAGCTGACAGCTTTAGGTGTAGGTCAAAGACCCACCCAGCTCACAACAGTCCTATAACAGCCAGAGTTAATTGATTGGCCTATGATGGCCACACACACCCCTATGGGCTTGTGTCTTAACTTCTGGAATTTAAAAAATATATATGTGTATATATTTATTATATAAACCTGAACATACCAGTTTGGGTAGAGTTTTAAGGTTATAAAAATTGTTCTTTTTGTATTTTTTTAAAACATGATTCAGATAAATCAGATATTTGTTTTGTCTGGATTACAAGTGAGAAAAGAAAGGGATTTATGCTCTCTTCCAGAATGAACTGGTCAAATTGACTTGCCTTTTAAAGTGGTGCTTGACTATGGCCAGTTACATTTCACTTCGATTTTAATCAATTAGACCCTTAGTAACCTGATGNTAATTGATGCTAGGTTAATGACAGCTCTGCAGATTTCTACATAATGCCTGAGCATTTGGGATGATAGGAATAATTTTTCATGGAGTAGATGAGGTAGGATCTGTTTCCCTTTCACCGACTGTGCTGCTCTCTGGGGTGATGGGAGGGTTCCCCGTTGCCCCATCTGATCTTAGTTCTTTCTTTTCCAGCTTCCCTTTGCACTCATACCCATCCTCACGTTCACAAGCTTGCGGCCGATAATGAGTGACTTTGCCAATGGAATGTGAGTTACTCCTCTCAGTTCCCCAAAGATGGTGGGGGTGGTGAGGGGCAGGTGCCTTCATTAAATAGGCCAGTCAGGAAGTGAGTCATAGGGGTTTGAGAGGTGGTTGCTAGAGCTGCCCCTTCAATCTTTGGCTTAGAAAATGGAGACTGAATGTAGTAAAGGAGGGCAAGCACATTTTTCTTTTCTGGGGCAGAAACTTCAGCTTTTAGGGCTTTAACTCTACACATTCAGCCACTGAAGTTTAAAGCACCTTAATTCCATGTTAAATGATCTGAATGATAAAGGCACACACTAGTACCTTTTATATACATCTTTAAAGAGTGTGGGGGTATTTGAAATGACTTGGTGCATCTCTGGGGACTCTCATGACTTGTTGCATTTCTGGAAACTTAAATAATAGGGGTTATTTGATAGTATTTTCCCCCGCTTTCTCCCTATCAGTGTCTAACTTTGGCTCATTTAACCAAATATTGGAAATACTAAGAACCATTTTTCAGCTCACGTTGATGTGCTCCTTACTGCTGTCCTGCCAACCCTGTAAGATGCAGTGTCCTTTTCTGTTTGTGGGCAGTTTGGGCTGTTCCACAGTGACCTTGGTGATTCTTTTACAGAGGCTGGAGGATCGCAGGCGGGATCTTGGTCCTTATCATCTGCTCCATCAACATGTACTTTGTCGTGGTTTATGTCCAAGAACTAGGGCACATGATATTGTATGTGGTGGCTGCGGTGGTCAGTGTGGCTTATCTGAGCTTTGTGTTCTACTTGGTAAGTCCAATCGGGAGGGGGCAGGGGCATAGAGGTTAGGGATGGTGGAGGTGGGGCTGCTAACATGCAAAAATGAAAGGGCCCACAAGAGCACCTAGCAATCTATCCAGGTTACTGAGATAATGTACATGAACTTGTAAAATCAGCCATGGTTAAACTATACATACATTTTTTGGGGGGTTAAACACTATTTTTAACCATAAAATTTGGTTCCTAAGAGCTATCATTTTTCTGTTTCTCTCACTTACGTCTAGTTTCCATTCTCACAAGAGAGTGTAGGAACTAAAAGAAGAGCATCAGGATAGAAAGTAGAGGGTGGTACAGGATGGGGCTGGAGAATGGGGCTGTGTAGTTGGGTTTTAGAGCTTTGGGCTGGGACTCGTGGGTTCACAGCGCTGTTCAGCTCTGCCACTTAATAGCTGCCCAATAAGGAAATAAGTAAAATGATATTCTCGCACTGAATTATTCTAGAGTTGTTAAAAAATGAGAGTTATAAAACCATTAACTACAAAGAAAAGGAATGTAGAATTATGTATACCCAGGTAATCAAAAATTTGTCAAAAGTCTAGAATAAATTATGTAAAAATGGTAATAGTAGTTATCTTAGCATGGTAGGATTATGGATATATTCTTTTCTCTATTTTCCAAATCGTCTGTAACATTACTGACATTAATAAAAAATGGCTATAGTGACAACAAATGTACCTCCCTGTTCTATGCAGATTTCTCTGAAAAACAGAAGGGTGAAGCATTAGGGACTGCAGAATTTATACCATATTTGCTGCTAAGAATGGTTAAGGATGGAGGCTGGAAACCCACTGCTGATTTTTATAACATTTACCTAGTCCCCATGCCAGTGTGTGCCACAGGCTAGGTATTTGACTGAGAAAGTCACTTTAGTGAATACTGAAAAACTGTGTCATGGATTAAAACATCCTTTTCCTTTTCCTCCCCAGTAAACCTTGGGCACACTAAGATTATTGCTGACCCTATTATCTAGGGGACTTACTCCAAGGAAACCCAAGTAACTGAAAGTGTCCTTGAAGGAATTGTTTTAAAAAGTCACTGTAGAAGTTAAGGGAATCCTTCCTTCATGCAAATTGGTTATGAAGCTGCTGAATTGTCCTCAGTCAGCCTGAGACTGTTGAGATTGCTGAATACCCATTTTTAAGGCTGAGGGCTGATTCTGGAGTGGGTTACTGTTGTTTAGCTCCAAAACATGTACTTCTAGAGCAGCTCAGGAGATTCTTCAGTTGTATTAGTCTGTCAGTCATTCCCCTCATCATGAGGAATGGAGTAGGAATGAAGAAAAGTGGTCTTCAGGGAACTCCCAGTCCGGTAGGAGAAATAAACGACAAACATGAAGCGGTAGGAACAGAGGGAACTTAGTATTGAAACTAGTATGGAAAAACTTCGCCAAAGTAGGCAGATTCCAGGATGTTTTGAAGGGTTTGTGGGTTGGGAGAATGACTTGTGCAACCTTGTGATAGTGACAGAAGATGGGCAAAGCTGGATGTTCAAGGAAGAAAGGTTTGCATCTGAGCAGTGTAGTGTGAGCAGTCATGGTGGGCAAGAGGGCTGGATCTTCAGAGAGGTTGGCGAGCGATGACTATATTTTGTCTTTCAGATTTGGCAATGTTTGATTGCATTGGGCATGTCCTTCCTGGATTGTGGGCGCACGGTAAGCATCGCTACAGTCCTGAAGGAAGACACCACCGGTGACTATGTTAAGTAAACACTGGATCAGCCTGTCTGGTCCAGGTAGCCATCAGAGCCAGTGTGTTTCTATGGTTTACTGTGTGAACATAGCCCAAAGTATGTGCTGTTGCACAGACTGCATTTAGGACTCAAGTGTTGGGTGGGAAGGACTTTTTGCATCTGTTTGAAACACGGAATTTTTTTTCTTTCTGACCTCCTACCCTGGGAACTGGATTAGGTAGGATCTTTGAAAAGCTGACAGTTTGCTGCTATCATTCATTCCAACACTAAACTCTTCAGGAGCTGCCCAAGGGCCAGCTTGTTTTATCCGTTTGAGAGAAATCTCTGTGCATGATTCTTAACCAGGATAGATGTTTAAAAAAAAAAAAAAATTAAAATGCAACAGATTTTTCATAACAAAAGGACAGAATGGGTATGCAAATTTGTTTATTAAAAGAGCATGGATTTTCAAAGGCTGAGGTACTTTTCTTATGCATACCCTTTGAATTATTTTAATTGTAAAAAAATAAAATCTCAGAGTGGTTTTAACCAGATTAAATATAAAATTGAGACATCTACCTCTATCAGGTGGTTTTAACTTATATCGACTTTAAATTTCTTAGTGGAAGTTAAGAGGGGCAAGAAAGCATAAAGAAGGTGATAAATGGACAAATAGCAAAACT